>NC_053026.1:30654432-30817152 GCF_003073215.2 Triticum urartu
CTGCCATTTTTATTTGGAGAGTGATATTTAGTTAATTATTTTTTAATATGATTAATAGATAAATTCCTCACGTCCAGCAATTTATTTTAGAATTTTTCGGGTTCCATAAGTTTGCATTAGCTACAGATTACTACACACTGTTCTGTTTTTGACAGATTCTGTTTTCTATGTGTTGTTTGCTTATTTTGATGAATCTATGAGTAGTATCGGAGGGTGTGAACCATAAATGAGTTGAAATACAGTAGATATTACACCAATATGAATTTAGAATAAGTTCACAACAGTACCTAAGTGGTGATTTATTTTCTTATACTAACAGAGCTTGCGAGTTTTCTGTTAAGTTTTGTGTTGTGAAGTTTTCAAGTTTTGGGTAAAGATCCGATGGACTATGGAATAAGGAGTGGCAAGAGCCGAAGCTTGGGGATGCCCAAGTCACCCCAAGGAAATATTAAAGGACAACCAAGAGCCTAAGCTTGGGGATGCCCCGGAAGGCATCCCCTCTTTCGTCTTCGTTCATCGGTAACTTTACCTGGAGCTATATTTTTATTCACCACATGATATGTGTTTTGCTTGGAGCGTCAATTTATTTTGTTAGGAGTTGCTTTATGTTATTTATAACAATGTTTTGCATCTTTTATTTCAATAAAAGTGGCTTTGATAGCCTTTACTATGCCTATTTTACAAGTCCACATGTTTCTGTTTGAAAACAGAAAGTTTACCGCTGTTGAAAAAATTCCCTAGAAAAGTCAGAATGTGATAAAATGTTGAAACCTTTTGCATAATAAGATCTGATAAATTTACTACAGTGGGAATTTTATTTCATAATTTTTGCAGGTAGGGAAGTATGGATCTTGCTGCACTCTTTACAGACTGTCCTGTTTAGGCAGATTGTTGTTATGTTTGCATTGTTTGCATATGTTTGCTTCTTTAATGATTCTATTTGAGGATAGGACTATTAAATATGAAGAGTCATTTAGTATGCAATGTTGAATAATAATTTTAGTGATTTTCTACAGTAGAGTATGATAAGGTTTTTGCATTGGTTTATACTAACTTATCTCACGAGTCCTTGTTGAGTTTTGTGTGGATGAAGCTTTTGAGATTTAGGGAGACCGTGATATGAGAGGAATTAAGGAGACACAAAAGCTCAAGCTTGGGGATTCCCAAGGCATCCCAAGATAATATTTCAAGAAGTCTCAAGCGTCTAAGCTTGGGGATGCCCCGGTTGGCATCCCACCTTTCTTCTTTAACAACTATCGGTTAGTTTCGGTTGATCCTAAGCTTTTGCTTCTTCACATGATGTTTGCCATTCTTAGAATGTCATTTTACTTTGTTTTGCTTGATGTTTGAATAAAATATAAAGATCTTAAATTATTAAATGGGAGAGTCTTCACATAGTTGCATAATTATTCGACTACTCATTGATCTTCACTTATATCTTTCGGAGTAGTTCGTTGTTGCTCTAGCGCTTCACTTATATCTTTTCAGAGCATGGCGGTGGTTTTTATTTTATAGAAATAGATGAACTATCATGTGTCACTTATATTATTTTGAGAGTCCTAAACAGCATGGTAATTTGCTTTGGTTATGAATTTAGTCCTAATATGATGGGCATCCAAGAGGGATATAATAAAAACTTACATATAAAGTGCATTGAATACTATGAGAAGTTTGATACTTGATGAATGTTTTGAGATATGAGGATGTTAATATTAGAGTCATGTTAGTGAATAGTTGTGAATTTGAGAAATACCTGTGTTAAAGTTTGTGATTCCCGTAGCATGCACGTATGGTGAACCATTATGTGATGTAGTCGGAGCATGATTTATTTATTGATTGTCTTCCTTATGAGTGGCGGTCCGGGACGAGAGATGGTCTTTTCCTACCAATCTATCCCCCTAGGAGCATGCATGTAGTACTTCGTTTCGATAACTAATAGATTTTTTGCAATAAGTATGTGAGTTCTTTATGACTAATGTTGAGTCCATGGATTATACGCACTCTCACCCTTCCACCATTGCTAGCCTCTCTAGTACCGCGCAACTTTCGCCGGTACCATAAACCCACCATATACCTTCATCAAAACAGCCACCATACCTACCTATTATGGCATTTCCATAGCCATTCCGAGATATATTGCCATGCAACTTTCCACCATTCCGTTATTATGACACGCTCCATCATTGTCATATTGCTTTGCATGATCATGTAGTTGACATTGTATTTGTGGAAAAGCCACCATTCATAATTCTTTCATACATGTCACTCATGTGTCATTGCACATACGGTACACCGCCGGAGGCATTCATATAGAGTCATATTTTGTTCTAAGTATCGAGTTGTAATTCTTGAGTTGTAAGTAAATAAAAGTGAGATGATAGCATTGTCCCAGTGAGGAAAGGATGATGGAGACTATGATTCCCCCACAAGTCGGGATGAGACTCCGGACGAAAAAAAGAAAGAAGAAAGGCCAAAAAAGAGAAGGCCCAAAAAACAAAAAAATGAGAGAAAAAGAGAGAAGGGGATGCACACCCACTTAGTTTCTTTTGTTGAGCTTTCATATACATATAGCTCTAGTGCATCCGTTGCATAGAAATCCCTACTCACTCACATTGATATCTATTGATGGGCATCTCCATAGCCCGTTGATACGCCTAGTTAATGTGAGACTATCTTCTCCTTTTTGTCTTCTCCACAACCACCGTTCTATTCCACCTATAGTGCTATATCCATGGCTCACGCTCATGTATTGCGTGAAGATTGAAAAAGTTTGAGAACATCAAAAGTATGAAACAATTGCTTGGCTTGTCATCGGGGTTGTGCATGATCTAAATATTTTGTGTGATGAAGATGGAGCATAGCCAGACTATATGATTTTGTAGGGATAGCTTTCTTTGGCCATGTTATTTTGAGAAGACATAATTGCTTGGTTAGTATGCTTGAAGTATTATTATTTTTATGTCAATATTAAACTCTTGTCTTGAATCTTATGGATCTGAATATTCTTGCCACAATAAAGAAGAGTACATGGATAAATATGTTAGGTAACATTCCACAACAAAAATTCTATTTTTATCATTTACCTACTCGAGGACGAGCAGGAATTAAGCTTGGGGATGCTTGATACGTCTCCAACGTATCTGTAATTTTTGATTGTTCCATGCTATTATATTATCAGCCTTGGATGTTTTATATGCATTTATATGCTATTTTATATAATTTTTGGGACTAACCTATTAACCTAGAGCCCAGTGCCAGTTTCTGTTTTTCCTTGTTTTAGAGTATTGCAGAAAAGGAAAATCAAACAGAGTCCAATTGACCTGAAACTTCATGGAACTTATTTTTGGATCAGAAGCAATCCAGGAGACTTGGAGTAGACGTCACGGAAGCTTCGAGGTGGCCACGATGCAGGGAGGCGTGCCCTACCCGCCTGGGCGCGCCCCCACCCTCGTGGCTCCCCTGACCGACTTCTTTCGCCTATATATGTCCATATACCCTAAAAACTTCCGGGAGCAGAATAGATCAAGAGTTCCGCCGCCAGAAGCCTCAGTAGCCACCGAAAACCAATCTAGACCCATTTCGGCACCCTCCCGGAGGGGGGAATCCCTCTCCGGTGGCCATCTTCATCATCCCGGTGCTCTCCATGATGAGGAGGGAGTAGTTCACCCTCGGGGCTCAGGGTATGTACCAGTAGCTGTGTGTTTGATTGATACGTCTCCAACGTATCTATAATTTTTGATTGCTCCATGCTATATTATCTTCTATTTTGGACATTATTGGGCTTTATTATTCACTTTTATATTATTTTTGGGACTAACCTATTAACCAGAGGCCTAGCCCAGAATTGCTGTCTTTTGCCTTTTTTAGAGTTTCGCAGAAAAAGAATATCAAACGGAGTCCAAACGGAATGAAACCTTCGGGAATGTGATTTTCGGAACAAACATGATCCAGGAGACTTGGACCCTACGTCAAGCAACCAACAGGGAAGCCACGAGGTAGGGGGCGCGCCTACCCCTCCCCCCAGGCGTGCCCTCCACCCTCGTGGGCCCCCTGTTGCTCCACCGACGTACTCCCTCCTATATATACCTACGTACCCCCAAACGATCAAAAACGGAGCCAAAACCCTAATTCCACCGCCGTAACTTTCTGTATCCACGAGATCCCATCTTGGGGCCTGTTCCGGAGCTCCACCGGAAGGGGCATCGATCATGGAGGGCTTCTACATCAACACCATAGCCTCTCCGGTGATGTGTGAGTAGTTTACCTCAGACCTTCGGGTCCATAGTTATTAGCTAGATGGCTTCTTCTCTCTTTTTGGATCTCAATACAATGTTCTCCCCCTCTCTCGTGGATATCTATTCGATGTAATCTTCTTTTGCGGTGTGTTTGTTGAGACCGATGAATTGTGGGTTTATGATCAAGTTTATCTATGAACAATATTTGGATCTTCAGAATTCTTTTATGTATGATTGGTTATCTTTGCAAGTCTCTTCGAATTATCAGTTTGGTTTGGTCTACTAGATTGATCTTTCCTGCAATGGGAGAAGTGCTTAGCTTTGGTTAAATCTTGTGGTGTCCTTTCCCAGTGATAGTAGGGGCCGCAAGGCACGTATTGTATTGTTGCCATCGAGGATAACAAGATGGGGTTTATTTCATATTGCATGAGTTTATCCCTCTACATAATGTCATCTTGCTTAAAGTGTTACTCTGTTCTTATGAACTTAATACTCTAGATGCATGCTGGATAGCGGTCGATGTGTGGAGTAATAGTAGTAGATGCAGGCAGGAGTCGGTCTACTTGTCTCGGACGTGATGCCTATATACATGATCATACCTAGATATTCTCATAACTATGCTCAATTCTGTCAATTGCTCAACAGTAATTTGTTCACCCACTGTAAAATACTTATGCTCTTGAGAGAAGCCACTAGTGAAACCTATGGCCCCCAGGTCTATCTTCCATCATATTAATCTTCCAACACTTAGCTATTTTCATTGCCTTTTATTTTACTTTGCATATTTATCATAAAAATACCAAAAATATTATCTTATCATATCTATCAGATCTCACTCTCGTAAGTGACCGTGTAGGGAAACCCCTTATCGCGTTGGTTGCGAGGATTTATTTGTTTTGTGAAGGTGCGAGGGACTCGCGCGTAGCCTCCTACTGGATTGATACCTTGGTTCTCAAAAACTGAGGGAAATACTTACGCTACTTTGCGGCATCACCCTTTCCTCTTCAAGGGAAAACCAACGCAATGCTCAAGAGGTAGCAAGAAGGATTTCTGGCACCGTTGCCGGGAGGTCTACGCAAAAGTCAACATACCAAGTACCCATCACAAACCCTTATCTCCCGCATTACATTATTTGCCATTTGTCTCTCGTTTTCCTCTCCCCCACTTCATCCTTGCTGTTTTATTCGCCCTCTCTCTCTCTATCCTCCCTCTATTTCTCTATTTGCCTCTTTTTTGCCCGTTCCTTGTTTGCTTGTGTGTTGGATTGCTTGCTTGTCACGATGGCTCTTCCCCGATTTGGTGATCTTCACCTTAAAAGGTTAGAAGAAATCGAAAGCAACGTTAGGAGTTGTACGGTTTTACAATTTGAGCATAATAATTTCTTTAGAAATGAGCTTAAGGAACAAAAAAGCTTTATGAGTTATATGAATAAAGAGCTCGATGATATGTCCAAAGAATTTGATGGTTTGAGATCCCAAATTGCTTGTCTTGAGAAGTTAATAGCTGAAATTTCGAATAAGTAGGCTACCTTAGTTAATAAGATGGCCGCTAAGCCGGAAAACTATGAAAATAAAGATGAAGATCTAAAGGTTATTGATGTGTCCCCTATTAAATCTTTGTTTTACAATAAGAATCTTGATAATGATGGGACTGAATATGATCCACCTCTACCTGGAAGGCGTTCCAAAAATTTGGAGTTTTTAGATCTTGATGCTAAATTTGATAAAGGTGGGATTGAAGAGATCAAAACTCTAGATGTTAATGAACCTACTATTTTGGATTTCAAGGAATTTAATTATGATAGCTGCTCTTTCATAGATTGTATTTCCTTGTTGCAATCCGTGCTAAATTCTCCCCATGCTTACAGTCAAAATAAAGCTTTTACCAAGCATATCGTTGATGCTTTGATGCAATCTTATGAAGAAAAACTTGAGTTGTGAGTTTCTATCCCTAGAAAACTTTATGATGAGTGGGAACCAACTATTAAAATTAAAATTAAATATCATGAATGCTATGCTTTGTGTGATTTGGGTGCTAGTGTTTCCACGATTCCAAAGACTTTGTGTGATTTGTTAGGTTTCCGTGGTTTTTATGATTGCTCTTTAAACTTGCACCTTGCGGATTACACTATTAAGAAACCTATGGTAAGAATTAATGATGTTCTTATTATTGCAAATAGGAACTATGTGCTCGTAGATTTTATTGTTCTTGACATAGATTGCAATCCTTCATGTCCTATTATTCTTGGTAGACCTTTCCTTAGAACGATTGGTGCAATTATTGATATGAAGGAAGGAAATATTAGATTCCAATTTCCGTTAAGGAAAGGCATGGAACACTTTCCTAGAAAGAAATTTAAATTACCTTATGAATCTATTATGAGAGCCACTTATGGATTGCCTACCAAAGATGGCAATACCTAGATCTATCCTTGCTTTTTATGCCTAGCAAGGGGCGTTAAACGATAGCGCTTATTGGGAGGCAACCCAATTTTATTTTTATTCCTTGATTTTTGCTCCTGTTTAGCAATAAATAATTTATCTAGCCTCTGTTTTGGTTGTGTTTTTTTGTGTTTAATTAGTGTTTGTGCCAAGTAGAACCGTTGGGAAGACTTGGGGAAAGTCTTGTTAATCTTGCTGTAAAAAACAGAAACTTTAGCGCTCACAAGAACTGCTGCAATTTTTATTTGGAAAGTGCTATTTAGTTAATTATTTTTTAAGATGATTAATAGATAAATCCTCACGTCCAGCAATTTATTTTAGAATTTTTGGGGTTCCATATCTTGCGCTACCTACAGATTACTACAGACTTCTGTTTTTGACAGATTCTGTTTTTCGTGTGTTGTTTGCTTATTTTGATGAATCTATGGCTAGTAAAATAGTTTATAAACCATAGAGAAGTTGGAATACATTAGGTTTAACACCAATATAAATAAATAATGAGTTCATTACAGTACCTTGAAGTGGTGTTTTGTTTTCTTTCGCTAACGGAGCTCACGAGATTTTCTACTTTAAGTTTTGTGTTGTGAAGTTTTCAAGTTTTGGGTAAGGATTTGATGGATTATGGAACAAGGAGTGGCAAAAGCCTAAGCTTGGGGATGCCCATGGCACCCCCAAGATAATCTAAGGTCACCAAAAAGCCAAAGCTTGGGGCATCCCCTCTTTCGTCTACTTCCATCGGTAACTTTACTTGGAGCTATATTTTTATTCACCACATGATATGTGTTTTGCTTGGAGCGTCTTGTATGATTTGAGTCTTTGCTTTTTAGTTTACCACAATCATCTTTTCTGTACACACCTTTTGAGAGAGACACACGTGATTCGGAAATTATTAGAATACTCTATGTGCTTCACTTATATCTTTTGAGTTATATAGTTTTGCTCTAGTACATCACTTATATCTTTTAGAGCACGGTGGTCGATTTGTTTTATAGAAACTATTGATATCTCATGCTTCACTTAGATTATTTTGAGAGTCTTAAATAGCATGGTAATTTTCTTAAATAATCCTAATATGCTAGGTATTCAAGATTGGTAAAAACTTTCTTATGAGTGTTTTGAATACTAAGAGAAGTTTGATGCTTGATGATTGTTTTGAGATATGGAGGTAGTAATATTAAAGTTGTGCTAGTTGAGTAGTTGTGAATTTGAGAAATACTTGTGTTGAAGTTTGCAAGTCCCGTAGCATGCACGTATGGTAAACGTTATGTAACAAATTTGAAACATCAGGTGTTATTTGATTGTCCTCCTTCTGAGTGGCGGTCGAGGACGAGCAATGGTCTTTTCCTACCAATCTATCCCCCTAGGAGCATGCGCGTAGTGCTTGGTTTTTGATGAGTTGTAGACTTTTGCAATAAGTATGTGAGTTCTTTATGACTAATGTTGAGTCCATGGATTATATGCACTCTCACCTTTCCATCATTGCTAGCCTCTTCGGTACCGTGCATTGCCCTTTCTCACATTGAGAGTTGGTGCAAACTTCACCGGTGCATCCAAACCCCGTGATATGATACACTCTTTCACACATAAACCTCCTTATATCTTCCTCAAAACAGCCACCATACCTACCTATTATGGCATTTCCATAGCCATTCCGAAATATATTGCCATGCAACTTTCCACCATCCTGTTTATCATGACACGTTCATCATTGTCATATTGTTTAGCATGTTCAAGTAGTTGACATAGTATTTGTGGCAAAGCCACCGTTCATAATTCTTTGGGATAATTAGATTTATGCCCCTAGTTGTGTCCCACTCGTCTGTTTTACCCCTAATTCCCAAAAGTCACCGGTTCTGTCCAAATCACTTTGCTCCTCTTATGCTTTTGCCCTTTGACCGTTTGACCGTCAGTTTGAAAACTTCATAACTAATTCATACTAAATCAGAAAAATGCAAATAAGATACCAAAATGTTCAGAAAAACATCACCTATATGTCAGTGTCATTTGCATCCATGAAAAAAGTGTTGGAAAGTGCTACCACCATGAATAGTAAAATCTAAAAAAGTTCAAAAAAATTCAAAAATAATTTGGTGGCAAAGAATGACAAATGTTTTAAGTGTCTGCCAAGTTTCATCAGGGAATAACATTCATGGGTGCCGCGGCAAAAAAACAATCAACACTCCAAAATAGATTATTTTTTTGCCACGACTTCCAGGAATGTCGTTCCCTAATGAAACTTGGCAAGCACTTAGAACACTTGTCGTTCTTTGCCACCATATTTTTTGAATTGTTTTTTGAATTTTTTTAGAGTTTACTATTCATGGTGGTATCAAAAGAGCTAAAACTCGGATGTGCACTTTCCAACACTTTTTCATGAATGCAAATGACACTGGCATCTAGGTGATGTTTTTCTGAACATTTTGGTATCTTATTTGCATTTTTTTGATTTTGTATGAATTAGTTATGAAGTTTTCAAACTGACGGTCAAACGGTCAAAGGGCAAAAGCATAAGAGGATCAAAATGACTTGGACAGAACCGGTGACTTTTGGGAATTAGGGGTAAAACAGACGAGTGGGACACAACTAGGGGCATAAATCTAATTATCATTAATTCTTTCATACATGTCACTCTTGGTTCATTGCATATCCCGGTACACTGCCGGAGGCATTCATATAGAGTCATACCTTGTTCTAGTATCGAGTTGTAATCATTGAGTTGTAAATAAATAGAAGCGTGATGATCATCATTTAATAGAGCATTGTCCCAATAAAAAAAGAAAAAAAAAGAGAAAGGCGAAATAAAAAAAGAGAAGAAGGCCCCCAAAAAAAGAGAAATGAAAAGGGACAATGCTACTATCCTTTTTTCACACTTGTGCTTCAAAGTAGCACCATGATCTTCATGATAGAGTCTCTTGTTTTGTCACTTTCATATACTTGTGGTAATTTTTCATTATAGAACTTGGCTTGTATATTCCAACAATGGGCCTCCTCAAGTGCCCTAGGTCTTCATGAGCAAGCAAGTTGGATGCACACCCACTAGTTTCTTTTGTTGAGATTTCATACATTTATAGCTCTAGTGCATCCGTTGCATGGCAATCCCTACTCCTTGCATTAACATCAATCGATGGGCATCTCCATAGCTCATTGATTAGCCTCATTGGTGTGAGACTTTCTCCTTTTTTTCTCCACATAACCCCCATCATTATACTCTATTCCATCCATAGTGCTATATCCATGGCTCACGCTCATGTATTGCATGAAGGTTTATAAAGTTTGAGATTACTAAAGTATGAAACAATTGCTTGGCTTGTCATCGGGGTTGTGCATGATGAGAGCATTCTTGTGTGACGAAAATGGAGCATCACTAAACTATATGATTTTGTAGGGATAAACTTTCTTTGGCCATGTTATTTTCAGAGGACATAATTGCTTAGTTAGTATAGTTGAAGTATTATTATTTCTATGTCAATATTAAACTTTTATCTTGAATCTTTCGGATCTGAATATTCATGCCACAATTAAGAAGAATTACATTGAAATTATGCCTAGTAGCATTCCACATCAAAAATTCTGTTTTTATCATGTACCTACTCGAGGACGAGCATGAATTAAGCTTGGGGATGCTTGATACGTCTCCAACGTATCTATAATTTCTGATTGCTCCATGCTATATTATCTTCTGTTTTGGACATTATTGGGCTTTATTATTCACTTTTATATTATTTTTGGGACTAACCTATTAACCGGAGGCCCAGCCCAGAATTATTGTTTTTTTGCCTATTTCAGAGTTTCGCAGAAAAAGAATATCAAATGGGGTCCAAACGGAATGAAACCTTCGGGAACGTGATTTTCGGAACGAGCATGATCCAGGAGACTTGGACCCTACGTCAAGCAACCAAGAGGGAAGCCACGAGGTAGGGGTGCGCCTACCCCCTCCCCCCCGAGGTGTGCCCTCCACCCTCGTGGGCCCCATGTTGCTCCATCGACGTACTCCTTCCTCCTATATATATCTACGTACCCCCAAACGATCAAAAACGGAGCCAAACCCCTAATTCCACCGCCGTAACTTGCTGTATCCACAAGATCCCATCTTGGGGCCTGTTTCGGAGCTCCGCCGGAGGGGGCATCGATCACGGAGGGCTTCTACATCAACACCATAGCCTCTCCGATGATGTGTGAGTAGTTTACCTCAGACCTTCAGGTCCATAGTTATTAGCTAGATGGCTTCTTCTCTCTTTTTGGATCTCAATACAATGTTCTCCCCCTCTCTCGTGGAGATCTATTCGATGTAATCTTCTTTTGCGGTGTGTTTGTTGAGACCGATGAATTGTGGGTTTATGATCAAGTTTATCTATGAACAATATTTGGATCTTCTGAATTCTTTTATGTATGATTGGTTAGCTTTGCAAGTCTCTTCGAATTATCAGTTTGGTTTGGCCTACTAGATTGATCTTTCTTGCAATGGGAGAAGTGCTTAGCTTTGGTTAAATCTTGTGGTGTCCTTTCCCAGTGATAGTAGGGGCCGCAAGGCACGTATTGTATTGTTGCCATAGAGGATAACAAGATGGGGTTTATTTCATATTGCATGAGTTTATCCCTCTACATAATGTCATCTTGCTTAAAGTGTTACTCTGTTCTTATGAACTTAATACTCT
The DNA here is from genome assembly GCF_003073215.2 of Triticum urartu. NCBI lineage: Eukaryota > Viridiplantae > Streptophyta > Magnoliopsida > Poales > Poaceae > Triticum > Triticum urartu. The sequence goes on from NC_053026.1 coordinate 30,665,764, forward strand.
AGATGCATGCTGGATAGCGGTCGATGTGTGGAGTAATAGTAGTAGATGCAGGCAGGAGTCGGTCTACTTGTCTCGGACGTGATGCCTATATACATGATCATACCTAGATATTCTCATAACTATGCTCAATTCTGTCAATTGCTCAACAGTAATTTGTTCACCCACTGTAAAATACTTATGCTCTTGAGAGAAGCCACTAGTGAAACCTATGGCCCCCAGGTCTATCTTCCATCATATTAATCTTCCAACACTTAGCTATTTTCATTGCCTTTTATTTTACTTTGCATCTTTATCATAAAAATACCAAAAATATTATCTTATCATATCTATCAGATCTCACTCTCGTAAGTGACCGTGTAGGGATTGACAACCCCTTATCGCGTTGGTTGCGAGGATTTATTTGTTTTGTGTAGGTGCGAGGGACTCGTGCGTAGCCTCCTACTGGATTGATACCTTGGTTCTCAAAAACTGAGGGAAATACTTACGCTACTTTGCTGCATCACCCTTTCCTCTTCAAGGGAAAACCAGTGCAGTGCTCAAGAGGTAGCATTGATCTCTCTCTCTCTCGTGTTCTTGAGGTGGTATGATCTTGATGTATCGCGAGCTTTGCTATTATAGTTGGATCTTATGATGTTTCTTCCCCTCTACTCTCTTGTAATGGATTGAATTTTCCCTTTGAAGTTATCTTATTGGATTGAGTCTTTAAGGATTTGAGAACACTTGATGTATGTCTTGCACGTCCTTATCTATGGTGACAATGGGATATCATGTGATCCACTTGATGTATGTTTTGGTGATCAACTTGCGAGTTACGTGACCTCGTGAACTTATGAATAGGGGTTTGCACACGTTTTCGTCTTGACTCTCCCGTAGAAACTTTGGGGCACTCTTTGAAGTTCTTTGTGTTGGTTGAATAGATGAATCTGAGATTGTGTGATGCATATCATATAATCATACCCACGGATACTTGAGGTGACATTGGAGTATCTAGGTGACATTAGGGTTTTGGTTGATTTGTGTCTTAAGGTGTTATTCTAGTACGAACTCTATGATAGATCGAACGGAAAGAATAGCTTCATGTTATTTTACTACGGACTCTTGAATAGATCGATCAGAAAGGATAACTTTGAGGTGGTTTCGTACCCTACCATAATCTCTTCGTTTGTTCCCCGCTATTAGTGACTTTGGAGTGACTCTTTGTTGCATGTTGAGGGATAGTTATATGATCCAATTATGTTATTATTGTTGAGAGGACTTGCACTAGTGAAAGTATGAACCCTAGGCCTTGTTTCAACACATTGCAATACCGTTTGTGCTCACTTTTATCATTAGTTACCTTACTGTTTTTATATTTTCAGATTACAAAAACCTTTATCTACCATCCATATTGCACTTGTATCACCATCTCTTCGCCGAACTAGTGAACCTATACAGTTTACCATTGTATTGGGTGTGTTGGGGACACAAGAGACTCTTTGTTATTTGATTGCAGGGTTGTTTGAGAGAGACCATCTTCATCCTACGCCTCCCACGGATTGATAAACCTTAATTAGGTCATCAACTTGAGGGAAATTTTCTACTGTCCTACAAACCTCTGCACTTGGAGGCCCAACAACGTCTACAACAAGAAGGTTGTGTAGTAGACATCAAGCTCTTTTCTGGCGCCGTTGCCGAGGAGGTTAGCACTTGAAGGTATATCTTTAGATCTTGCAATTAAATCTTTTAGTTTCTTGTTTTATCACTAGTTTAGTTTATAAAATAAAACTACAAAAAAGACCTCGATGAAGCTGCTTACATATTGGGCATCAAGATCTATACAGATAGATCAAGACGCTTAATTGGACTTTCACAAAGCACATACCTTGATAAAGTTTTGAAGAAGTTCAAAATGGATCAGTCAAAGAAAGGGTTCTTGCCTCTGTTACAAGGTGTGAAGTTGAGTTAGAATCAATGCCCGACCACTATAGAAGATAGAGAGAAAATGAAAGTCATTCCCTATGCCTCAGCCATAGGTTCTATCATGTATGCAATGCTGTGTACCAGACCTGATGTGTGCCTTGCTATTAGTTTATCAGGGAGGTACCAAAGTAATTCAGGAATGGATCACTGGACAGCGGTCAAGAACATCCTAAAATACCTCAAAAGGACTAAGGATATGTTTCTCGTTTATGGAGGTGACAAAGAGCTCGTCGTAAATGGTTACGTCGATGCAAGATTTGACACTGATCCGGATGACTCTAAGTCACAAACCGAATACGTATTTATATTGAATGGAGGAGTTGTCAGTAGGTGCAGTTCCAAGGAGAGCGTCATGGCGGGATCTACGTGTGAAGCAGAGTACATAGCTGCTTGGGAAGCAGCAAATGAAGGAGTCTGGATGAAGGAGTTCATATCCGATCTAGGTGTAATACCTAGTGCATCGGGTCTAATGAAAATCTTTTGTGACAATACTAGTGCAATTGCCTTGGCAAAGGAATCCAGATTTCACAAGAGTACCAAGCACATCAAGAGACGCTTCAATTCCATCTGTGATCAAGTCACGGAGGGAGACATAGAGATTTGCAAGATACATACGTATCTGAATGTTAAAAACCCGTTGACTAAGCCTCTCTCACGAGCAAAACATGATCAGCACCAAGACTCCATGGGTGTTAGAATCATTACTATGTAATCTAGATTATTGACTCTAGTGCAAGTGGGAGACTGTATGCCCTAGAGGCAATAATAAAGTTGTTATTTATATTTCCTTATATCATGATAACTTTTTATTATTCATGCTAGAATTTTATTAACCGGAAACATAGTGCATGTGTGAATACATAGACAAACTGAGTGTCCCTAGTAAGCCTCTACTTGAGTAGCTCGTTAATCAAAGATGGTTAAGTTTCCTAACCATAGACATGTGTTGTCATTTGATGAACGGGATCACATCATTAGGGAATGATGTGGTGGACAATACCCATCCGTTAGCTTAGCATTATGATCGTTTAGTTTTATTGCTATTGCTTTCTTCATGGCTTATACATGTTCCTCTGACTATGAGATTATGCAACTCCCGAATACCGGAGGAACACCTTGTGTGCTATCAAATGTCACAATGTAACTGGGTGATTATAAAGATGCTCTACAGGTGTCTCCGATGGTGTTTGTTGAGTTAGCATAGATCGAGATTAGGATTTGTCACTCCATGTATCGGAGAGGTATCTTTGGGCCCTCTCGGTAATGCACATCACTATGAGCTTTGCAAGCAATGTGACTAATGAGTTAGTTATTGGATGATGCATTACGGAACAAGTAAAGAGACTTGCCGGTGACGAGGTTGAACTAGATATGATGATAGCGACGATCGAATCTCGGGCAAGTAACATACCGATGACGAAGAGAACAACGTATGTTGTTATGCGGTTTGACCGATAAAGATCTTCATAGAATATGTATGAGACAATATGAGAATCCAGGTTCCATTGTTTGTTATTGACCGGAGATGTGTCTCGGTCATGTCTACATAGTTCTCGAACCCGTAGGGTCCGCACGCTTAATGTTTGATGACGATTCGTATTATGAGTTATGTGATTTGATGACTGAAGTTTGTTCGGAGTCCCGGATGAGATTACGGACATGACAAGGAGTATCAAAATGGTTGAGAGGTGAAGATTCATATATTGGAAGGTTACATTCGGACACCGAAATGGTTCGGGTCGTTTCAGATGAGTTTCGGAGTACCGGGGGTTACCGAACCCCCCCCCCCCGGGGGGGGGAGTTCATGGGCCTTAGTGGAAAGGAGAGGAGGGCCACAAGGGAGGCCCCCCCATGGCCAGTCCGAATTGGACTAGGGAGGGGGCGGCGCCCCCTCTTTCCTTCTCCCTTCTTCCTCCTTCCCTCTCTCTCTCCCTCTCTTGGAAAGGAAGGGGACTCCAACTAGGATTGGCAATCCTAGTTGGACTCCCCTATGGCGCGTGCCCCCCTATGGTCGGCCTCCTCTCCTCCCTCCTTTATATACGTGGGAGCGGGGCACCCCAAAGGCACACCAAGTCTTCTCTTAGCCATGCGCGGTGCCCCCCTCCACAGTTACACACCTCTGTCATATCGTTGTAGTGCTTAGGAGAAGCCTTACCTGGTAACTTCATCATCAGCGTCAACACACCGTCGTGCTGACGAAACTCTCCCTCGTCCTCAACTAGATCAAGAGCTCGAGGAACATCATCGAGCTGAACGTGTGCTGAACACGAAGGTGCCATACATAAGGTGCTTGGATCAGTTGAATCGCGAAGACGTTCGACTACATCAACCGCGTTACTAAAAGCTTCCGCTTTCGGTCTATGAGGGTACATGGACACACTCTCCCCTCTCGTTGCTATGCATCACCTAGATAGATCTTGCGTGATCGTAGGATTTTTTTTTAAATATTGCGTTCACCAACAGAACCATGGTTGTACTGTCCCACGAACTAGCCCCACCACACATAATTGAGACTCTTCGAGATTGTACACCTACACCGCTGCACAGAGAACCAGCTACACCCATCTAACTCCAACCCCAGTAGATAGTAATCCACTTCTAGTTGGCACAGCACCATGTCCACCATAGAGTACCCCCACACAACCAGTTAGTAAGGCAACTGCAGTGCCCAAAGTACGAAGACCACCAAAGCGAACCCAAACTCAACGTTTAAAGCAAAAGAGCCATTGTTCTCAGGTCAGATTTCGTAGCTATGGTGCATACTCCTTTGCTCTTGCATCACTATATTTACTCATACCAACTAATTTCGAATTTGAAGGATCCAATTGAAACTCCAATGGCGCAACAAGTATGTTTTAAACCTATTTCTTTAACTGGATTGTTGTTCTAACTTCTTGCTCTATGTTGATTTCAGTTTTAGTTATATAAACAGTTATGTTCTCATGTCATGCACATTACAAGTGTTGTTAGTGTTGTGTAGTTTCCCACACTTATATTCTGTCTATGCTGCTGTGTCTCAAAAAGATATGATTTAAACTGTGTCTCTATCTTGATTTGACAATATAAACTAGAATGATATAGACAACACAATGACCATAGTACATAGATATATGTTCGTTTCATGTTGTTATCATGTCCACCTGACTACTGAACTAGTTTACCAAAATGTGTTTCATATACTACATGCTAAACTTGTGATGTGTCTACTTGTTTCTCTTGTAGAATGCAGACAGGATATTGGAGAAGAGCACCCCATTATGCAATGGTAGAGAAAGTAATGCAGATAAGGTTCGAGATAGTGAGATAACCCTGTTGGTCTCCAAGAAAGGTGATAAAAACTATCTTGTAGACAGTGAGACAACCCCAAAGTCCTGCCTTGATGTAGTGTTCGAGTTACTAGCCACTACCGCTGGCACAAGCTCTTCGAAATCGCCGCTTGAATCACTTCGGCTTCTTGAGTCTCAGCTATACAAGCTAAACGCATCAGTCAGTTGTGCTGCGGCAAGAAGCCAAAGGACTGAGGAAGTCCTTATAGAATTCAGATGCATGCTTTCTGGTGCAATAGCAAGCGTTGGAGGATTTTAGCGCCAAACAAGAGAAATCTAATAAGCTTGCTAAGCTTCCTGCCAGCATTGTGGGTACCCAGGATATCATTTCCTGAGTTCTTCTGAAGTGGTTTCAGTTTTGGACTTGTTTTGCTGCCGTGTTTCTTTGCACTGGTGCCCAATTTAGACGCCCAGTGTATGTAATATGCTGCTTTGTTCACTATATTTGCTCTGGTGGTAAACTTTGATGTCCAGTGGATGTAGTATTTGTAATAGTCGTAATAGCCTAGCGTAAGTTGCTTACTTATTTATTTTCTTATTGTCTTGTTTTTTTTTGTAGTCACTATAGTTCTTTTTCCGTGGTAACCTTTTTATTTAGAACTAGGCCGCAATAACCATGGGAAACATACGGATAGTTGTAACCACGATATTGCAGCCTACTGTAGCGACCATGAGCCTCCTACGGTTCGTATGATCCATGGGCCTTCCACGAGCCATATGATCAATTAGTCAAACATGGACCGTACTATTTGTGGGCCAATAGCGGTCCGCAATGTGAGCCGTAAAAGGTCTAGAATGGGAATCGTCTGTTTATGTGCCAACTATAACGGGTGGTTAATAGGCCGGTATGTATAACTGGCTTAATTCTATCGACGGGCATAACAAGTCATTAATGGGTTGTATTAGATGACGCTATGAAAACGGCCCATTAGACTAACGGGCCAGAAATTGGCTGACTGTAACCACGAGCTGAATTTGGCTCATCAGTGCAACAGGCCTGTAACAGACCGTAAGTAATCGCATGCTAGAAATTAGCCCAAGAATAAATGGCCCCTTAGAGGGCCGAAAGGTAACACGGGATGGAAACGGCCCAACAGAATAATGGGTCGTTAATGGGTATAAAGTGATTTACTGTTCACTATGGGCCAGTTTCACCATGGGCCGTTAAAGGGCCCTGAGTTACAAAGGGCATCATATGGGCCGAAAGACGTCATGAGCCAGACATGTGTCGGAAGTTACAACGGGTTGGAATCATATTGGAGGGCCCAGATGACGCTACTGGGCCTAATTTGGATAGGCCATAACGGGCCACGAGTTAGCGGACTGTAAATGGGCTATATGCAAACATGCCGTTAACAGGCTTTTCGTGCCCGGCCCGCTACCTTTTGACCAAGTCAAATGGGCTGGCCTTTTGACCTAAATGGACCACTGTTGGGCCGAGCCACGTGTTGAGTATCATAGGCGCGTCCTGTCCATTCGCTAAATGACATTTGTCCCAACGCGGAGCTAACACGTGGTTCCTTTAGCCAATGAGAATTTTACACATGGAAAATCTCTATTGGCCGTTGTTGTTAACGGGTTATCGGATTCAAAACAGGACCCGATAGCTTAACGGTGACCCGTTACGGTGGATGCCACGTGTCGGTTACCCTTGACGAAAACACTTCCAAGACGCGCCATTTATTGTCATGGAAGTGGTCACTTCCGTGATGATAATTTAAGTATTGTCATGGAACACTTCTACGACAGCACATGTATGACTATCTTGATTCTATCATAAAATCATCATGGATGTACATGCATGACAGAAAACGAGGCCTACTGTGACAAACACGTATCATCACGAAAATGTTTTTTTAGTGCACCATGAAGAACGAGGAGGAGGAGGAGCGGCTGGTGCGGGTCGTCATGGAGACTCCAATAAGGAGTTCAAGCGGAGCCAGGAGGCACGGTGGGAGGGGCTGGAGGAGATGCTGGCGCTATTGGTCGCCGGAGACGTCTACATGCCGGAGCTGGATGTGAAGCAGGAGGTAAAGGAGAAGGTGATGGAGGAGGCGATGGAGGACCGGCAGCCCACCCCGATGTGGAACCAGTCATTGTACGGGCAGTCGTGGTTGTGGACGACCATGGTGCCATGCAGCCAGTCATCGCCGCCGCCACTAGCGCCACAAGCGGCATGGGAGCCGTGGTCACCACCACCGCCGCCGCAGCCTGCAAAGGACGCCGCCCCTTTTTGGGGGCCGCCACCCCACCTCTGGACGCCGCCTCCCTACATCGATCTGACCAGGGACGACGAGAAGGAGGACGGTGGCGCCTGAAGACAACTCAGTATCGGCGGCAGGTCTACCTTTTATATTTAATTTTAACTTAAGTACTACGTGCGGGTCGTAACTCTCATGGACAGTTTAATTAAGTTTGTTATATATTTATGTTTTAAGCTATTTTGCAATGACTTTTTCTATTTTTTTTAAAGTTGCAATGCCCTTTTTTAAGTGTAGATCTGGGAACGGCCATGCCTTGGGTGCATCGACCAGCGAACGGACCAAACCGGACATGTGTGTCCGTTTTGCCGATCCAAAGAGACAGAATCCACACAAAACGGACGTGCATTTAGGGTCATGCGTTGGAGTTGGTCTAAGATGTTGTCCTCTAGGTATGCACAGGTCATACCACCAGAGTATGCAATTTAAAAGAAGACTCTAAAAATCTGGAACTTGTCCAAACTCAGGCAAAAGGCAAGTATTTTTCGTCATTTAAATAAAATACGAACCAACACCTATAGTTGCCTATCAGTTGCTATGGTTAACTTTTCTGAAATATCAGCATTGTGTGAAATGCCATCTCATATATAAGTAGACACCAACTGCTACACTATCACTGAACGAACATTACTACACCTATCAATCAGGCATATATGACGAAACAAAACAAGGCAAACGACATGCTCCAGCGACGTGTTATATATGACGGCACTGTTGCTAGCTAGTAGCCCAATATTTTGACAATTCGCATGTTAAAGTTGGTAGAGGAACACTGTTCCCCTTTATGTATAGGTAGGACATACTTGCGTCGTGAGGCACTATATATTGCTAGCTAGTCAGCATAATTGTTGGCACTTAGCTGATGATCAGGTGAACTGCACTTGTCGATGAAGCCATGCATGGGCCACGTAAACATCTGAATGCACGTGTCAGGGCCTCGACGAGCCGCTAATTGCCAGGTTTCCAAGCAAAATTTTTTTAGAGATGTGATGGGTGATGCGAAAGCGAAACTAGCACGTAACGCACCCACACGCACATATATGTAAATTGACCATGATTATTTGCACCAATATCTCCTTCTAGATTGGAAGAGGTGTCAAATGTGAATTAATCTAGTTAATTGTCCTTAAAATGAACACCAAGTTCGGCTCTAAATGATCCAAAAAGTATGGCGTAAATGGTTACTAATTTACCTTATTTTTTGAAAATCAATGAAAATGCGCAGCAGAATCCTACTGTTTCCCTAAAGAAATCGGTTATTAATAGTGTCTCTTGAGGATCTCACAAAAAACAAAATAATTGTGTCTCTTGAGCATCCAAAATTTGTACCTGACAAGTTGGTTAAGTGGTTAACGAGTGGGAACGAGCTAGTTCACACGGAGAATATCAATACTCCCAACAGCTAATGCGTGGCGACATATGATTGGTGCTCATACTAGGCACTGCCACGTGTCCCTAGTGAGGTCACGAAGTGCTCTTGCCACTGCCGTATAAATTTGCTGTTCATTTGACTGCCACTTTCATTCTACTAAAGTGATTCTTTTGAGTGCCTTTTTACACCCGCGAAATAAATGTTGGGTGCACGTTGGTTGACATACGTAGGATCACTCGAATGTGCTCCAACCATTGTTCCTAATGAAAATGTCAACTGCTTTTTTTTCCTGGAAACCAAACAGGAGAGATAGAAGGAACATGTACAGTTAATTTAGCTCAACAAAGGAAAGATGTCAATTGGTTTTGATCTTTTGGTGTCGATGCCCCATAGTGAATGGTTCATGTGTGTACTTAAACTTTCGATCTTTATTTGTCAGTTTAACACTAAAATAAAGATGATAAAATAGATAATAAAAGTAGAGATGATACCCTGCGCGTTGTTGCTGGAGTTAATCGCCATTATTTTAGTAAGAATTGAGAGTAAGAAACATTTGTATTTAGACTAACAATATGTGAATTGAAACTAAATTACATATACTTTATTGTATTTGATTATTTTGTAATTGTAGAATATTTCTTGATATGAGTAGCATGCATAGTGCATATTGATATGGGTATTTTTCCCTTGATGGTGGCATGGTGAGGTGGCACAGGTGCATGTGCCAAGAAGTAGAGTTAGTAGACACTGAATATGAGTAGTATGCATAGTGCATTTTAATGTGTTTTCACATGCATGATGGCATAGTTGCATGTTGAGAGAATTGAAGTCAGTGGGGATCAACTATTTAGGTATATAGGATAGCAGCTTAAGGAGAAAGCTTAAACATACATAAATAATTGGTAAACTTGAAGTATTTCAAAAGTTGATAAACTTGAATAACTGGTAAACATACATAAAAACTACATTAATTTTTTCAAAGTCACTGATAAACTTGAAGCTTTTGAAAAGTTGTATAAACCACTCAATGTGAAAAGTAAAACTACATAGCATAGTATTCAGAAAGCCTCTGTCAAGGCAGGCACGCTCCATTGTTGTTGGCCAAGGAAGAAGAACAAGATCACAAAATGGATGAAATATGAGATCCGAAAAAATAGAATCTAAAACAACTTGATCCACATGAGGCGAAGATATAGTAGAAACTAAAACTATCCGCAAAAAAAAACTAAAACAACTTCATCCTAGTGAGGCGAAGATATAGTAGAAACTAAAACTATCGTAAGAAAAACTAAAACAACTTCATCCTAGTGAGGCAAAGATATAGACTCGCACGTTAGATTACCACTCTATAGACCAGGAGCCGATCACAATGTTACCATCTTCGTCATAATCGATCGCAATGCTGAAAGACACAACCATGAAAATATCATGTAAAAATATCTGAATTATCACATCGGCAAACTAAAACCGTGGATCAACACAGCAGGAGCGGCATCTGCAGATTAATTTCTAGTCCATATACTCACTATCTCTCCGTGAAAGAAAGTGAATATTCAAGGCATCATACATGTATATCATCCAAATTAAACACCTGGTGCAACTCAGTCATACACGGTTTCTAGCTTTCGCCATCTGAGGTTGGGAAGATATGCTTAACTAAGTAGGTGTATACGTAGTAGTTGCTGTCCCGGAACTAGATTTGTGTGGAAAATGACTCATCTGATGCCGTGCCGGAGCACAAAGCAGGAAAAGTTGCACCGTCCAAAAGACTCGTTCAAAAAGGTATCCTGTAAATTAACCTAATCAATCTGGTAATCAGGAACTGCATCATAAAGTGGGATAATGGGGTTATATATACATATTGCTGTAGCGTGATAACACCGACCTACAGCTCCCAAATATTTTCTTGACTCTTGCAATATATCCAGTGATCAAGAGAATCGGATATGTAAAAATTGTTTGTGAATCTAACACGTGTAATCTTCAAATTTTACATGTAAAAATTGTTTGTGAATCTAACACGTGTAATCTTCAAATTTTACATATAAATTGCGGTGCTTGGCAACGACAAAAACAATGCTTTATATTTTTTGCACCTTAGTTTATTGAGTTATAAGCACTCCAGGAATGCTAAATCTATGATTTCTTGCGATGACCCATTGCTGTGCTTCCGCCTTAATTCGATCCAAGATACGCTGAGTCGGGGTGTGTATCTTGCCGAACACTCTTTTGCTCCTATCTTTCGAGACGGACCAAACGACCAGAATAATTAAGGATTTGAGGACAATCACCGTTACCAGTATAGTTTAGAACTTGGAGATCAATCTAGTGAAGCAAGCCAGGATCGGACACGTGTACCGGTGGGACCAGTCAGTTGGGCGGAAAAGTACTCTGCAGCGAATCAGAGCGAGACAGCTGCCCCTTTGTTCCCCAAGGTGGAGTAACTTAGGTGGCATGAGTGCACGTCATCGTCATTAGTTTAATGACACTGCTGTTTACAGGCGACCTGACTACAAGATCACGGAAAGATCTTCTTAAGCTGCGGTGAATATAAAATTATCAAGACACTAAGAGTATATTACTAATGACTGCTAGGTTGCCAAAATTGGGCACATTACATCAGATTTGATGCACACTAATATTTTAATTAGATAAAAGCTAATTAAATGTGTACTGGAGTACATACGTGTGATGAAAATGAAATGGACTGCAGTTCTAACTTGCACGCCTGGTAGTGTTGCTGTGGGTGCTGTCATTTTAACTGACAGTTGGCGGAAGCCGAGTCAGCATTTTATACCAGTGCATATTTCACCGACTGCTTAGACGAGAGACACGTATGGCGTACGAGGAGTAATAATCTCTGTTACACACGTACAGGTTTTGGAAGAATTTTTTATCTCGCGGACCACGTCAAAAAGAGAGCAAAGCGTGGGCGGTGGCTCGGGTCGGTCTTCTCCGTGTCTGTGTGAGTGGCATCAAATTAGAAGGCAGGCACATCCCACGTGCTGCGCTGCACCACAAGCGGCAGTCCCCATCACAACCATGGTCAAGCCTTTCTGTTCTCTCTGTTTCTTTCCATTGTTGGAGGCTGTCCATGGGCAAGAGCTCACCGCCACCAAATGGAAAGGCTTAAGCCAGCACGACAAAGAATTATCGACCGATGCAGGCAGCCATCTTCATTTACGGATCAACTTCTGTAAATAAGGAACCTTGCAGGAGCAAAAGCAAAAGCAAGAAGGATGGCGCTAGAGGGGACGCGCAAATGGTTCCATGATGGATGGTTCTCGGCTTTCTGAGTTGCAGATTTGTGCTCGGTATTGTGAGTGGTTTTTGTCATATGTTTTCCTCGAGTTGTATTGAGTCGATTGCTTTTCTTTTGCGATACTGCGACCCATATGTTGCGGGTTTCGGTAGTAATGTGTTGGTGGCTCCACGGTTTGGGAGTAGTTCACATGTGGATGTAGATGAGGTCGTGCTTTTGAGCATGGTCGTGACAGTTTTCGTCTGTTTTGTCAAAAATTAACTTGGCAACTCTCTTCTTCTGTGGAGAATAACCTGGCCTTGAAGTGACTTACCTATTCACCTCTTCTTCAAGCAAAAAAGGCGGCTAGGATTTCTGCATCCCGTCGGTGGCGCCGCCGATCCACTTCTTCTCTTATGGCCTTAGAGCTATGTGAACACGATGGATCCCGGCCCTTGCAGCCGTTAGGGCTTCATTTTTACATGTTTTTTTCCTATGGTTTGTGTTCTGCTCAGGAAGACAAGATGGAGGCGGCTTTCTGAAGCTGGGATAAATTTCTCCGCACCTAGCCCATGTCCTGGTGGTGCGTCTAGAATCATCAAAGGGCGTGTAGAGGTGTGTCTCCAGCCGATCTCACATGATTTGGTCGGTGGTTGTCTTTGTCTTCAGGTTGGATACTTTCGATCTACACTTCTCTTCATCGGTGGTGATTATTGTTCTGGTGCGCTGATCTTATCTGGTGTTAGCATGATGACTTTTTGACTGTCTATTATAACAAGTTTACCCGGCTCCGGCGAGGGATGGGTGATGGAGGCGCGCCTTCAGCTTGCGTCAATGCTTGTGGTGGTTGTTAGGTGGTTTGCGGATCTAGATGTAATTTTAACTATTTCTAGTGTTCATTGTACTCCCACGATTGATAATTAATAGATCGAAAGTTTTCCTACAAAAGAACACTCTTATTCTTGTTAATTAATGGATGAGGCAAAGTTTTTTTCTCCATTTAAAAAAAACTAAAACTGCGACAGGAATTATGGCACGGGAGGAGTAGAAAAGATTGATTAAAGTCTGGTCCATTGGATTGGCTTTGATTGCTTATCTACAACCATTTAGACTAGCCACAATGGGTAGAAACATAGAGTAGTAACATGCGTATGTTACTAGTCTTTGTTACTACCTCTATAGTGGGGAGTAACATATGTGTGATAACATGCAATACTTTATTTATTACGCTATAGACTCATCTTGCCTTGATATATGTGATGTTACTCATACTAGTAGTAACTAGCTATGTTACTACTTTCCTCTTTTCCTTCATTTATTGTTTGCCACATCATCTATTTTATCTACAAATATGTGATGTTACTACCTATGTTACTCCCATTGTGGGTAGTCTTATTTGCAGTCAAGTAGGCGAAGTCGTTGGTTACCACTTTGTTTGCAGATAAGGAGGAAATGTTCGCGCACACGTATGTATGTGTGCGCAGACAAGTGTGGGAGGGGGGAGGGGTGATGAACATCTTCGGAGATGACCTAAAATGATGCATAGGTTAAAGCTGGTATTCCCGCCAAAAAAAAGGATGGATGATACAATACAACCCTTGAACTGTTGGGTGTGTAGCTTCAAATGGCTACAGTTGGGTAACATACCTAAACCACAATTCTTGGATATGTGTGTCGGTTACAGTTAAGGTAAAGACTGGCAATGGAGGGGATGCATCCGGTTCTTCCCCGAAATCAAGCAACTGGAGTAGAAACAAAGGTGGTGTGAGCCCCAGCATGCCTGATGCGTCGTGCTTCTCGTGCTAACATGAAAGTATGATTCATGGATACCATCAGCCGAGTGAGGGGTAGGGCAAAGACGTTTAGGTTCTTCTTTTCCACATTCACAAACCTCCACATGTTCTCCATGTTGAATCCAGAAGAGATCATTTCTTGACAACTTAGTTATGTCCGGCAAATGTTCCCTTCTTTGGGCACTTTTTTCCAAGAAAACTTCACATAGTACATACTCCCATGTTAAGGAATTCCGGGTCAGCGGGGGCTCTGATCCCGTGTGGACTAGTGGTTACTACTAGTGATTAGCATCAGATCATAATGCAAATTAACGACCGAATTCTTCTTTTGCAGCGAGTGTTTGGTGGCGTGCATGCAGTGCAACTGCAATGGTACGTTCGTAGCTAGGCCGCTCGTTCAATCGACACCGACGCGACCATGGCCGGGAATGAACAATCTGAAAACGCCAAATCGATAGATACAGATTTTGTGTACCTACTAGGGAAGAAAGAACGGTAGGGGTGAAGGTAGTGTGGAGGAGAGACGAAGGCCGGCCGGGCGGACCAAGACGGGAGAGCAGCCTAGTTGCAGCATGCGACCATTTCATTTATGAATGTGTGCATCTGACGATATAGACAGCAATGCAAAATAAAGTTTTCAACCAAAAGTACTAACATCGACATGTTTTCAATACAGCCAAGCCCCAAGAAGGTATATTTGGCTGTGTGCATCCCATAAATCTAAGCACATACTGTGGGCGCCCAAGTTCTTGTCTAAACAAAGAGGAATTATATTATTTTTTCTGCACACATACATGTAGATATGCCCTGCATATTTGCTATTTTCGTTAAAAATGTTTATTTGTATAAGCTACACCAAATACGGTTTAAACATTTGTATTTGATATTTGCACATATTTATTTCAATTTTAAGAAGACAAGTCCAACTGCATACTCGGAATTTTAGGGTACCCTCAAACAAACATGAGCCTCTAATTTTGGGGAAATGAGAACCGTGGCTTAGCCCCGTGGTCAGCAGGCTGTGAAAACCTGCGCACCTGCCCGAGTCCGGGTGCCCCTACTCGCATTCCCAGCATGTACTCACCATCGCATTCCCAGCATGTACACACCAGTCTCCTAAATGATTCTTACAATGCATTGTAAGAAATATCCAAAATCATTTATCCTCGGGAAAATAATAGTAGCATCATTGTTTCACACAGTTTTCTTACATTCGAGTTGCCCCCTCTCTCCCCCTCAAGTGAAAATCTCTATCTAGGTTGAAATCCAAGTGAAATACATGTGTTGTTTGGACCCATAGGAAAATAAATCTAATTTCAAGCAATTTCAAAGCAAAAAAAAAACTCAAATAGACCATTTAACTTACAATAATTTTTTGAATATTACTTACCTCTTGGGTAAAGCTGACTATTATGCTAGCATTTAACAATGTAATATTTCTATTAAAGATGGTTTTACAGTTACGCATGCAATAGAGAATTGCCGAGGACCATGTCACCGGACATTAGAATTCATGCAAGTGTAAACAGGATTAAACACATATTTATCTCACGGAAATTTTGAAATGAACTAGAATGTGTATATCGACATGTCGAACACAACTTGGTAAATATCAAGAGGAATATCTCACTATTTATAAAAAAAAACTACTCCCTCTGTAAACTAATATAAGAGTGTTTAGATCGCTATAGTGATCTAAACACTCTTATATTAGTTTACCGAGGGAGTACAAAAAAGAGTACTACAAATAATTCACATTTCCACGAGAAATTAAAAAGTCTCACATTTTTTAATTATGGTTGGCTTCATTGAAACGTGCCACAAATAATTAAAATGTATGTTTAATGTTTGTGTTATATTTCTTAAAATATTTTGAAATAATACTCAAATAATAGATATGTGTATGTAATTTCTAAATATATTTGAAACTATATTAAATAGAAAAATATGCCTATATAAAATGTTTTTATATTTGATAGAAAAATTCTATAGTATTGATCAATAATTTATAGAAGTGTCAATTGAAAAATTTACGGAAATAATTGAAAAATATGTGAAATAGTTTTCTAACATTTATAATTTTATTCACATATGATTGAAATAATTGAAAGAACCATGGAAACATTTAAATTGCATATGTAAATATGTCCAAGTAATGAAAAATTGGCACCCTCGTAAATTTTTCTGATAGAAAAAATAGTAAAAGGTTTTAAATTTTGGTCAATGTTTGTGAATTATGTAAGTTTTAAAAAAATGAATTTTTTTATCAATTTATGTTCTAAAAATACTGCTATTTTTTTGTTGGTAAAATAAAAGAATATTCAGGGGGAAATGATCTTATAAAAAATTAGGATAACAGTAATTTCTTTGAAATATTATTTTGGAGAATCATGGTGAGGCTATATGAAATGTTGTTGAATTTATTTTTAGTTTTACTGAAATATTAAGTAAAAATATTTTAACTATATGAAATTTGTGTTAGGTACTATACAATAATAATTTTTTTTAAAGTCAAACTGTGATAATTTTTTAAAAAAATGTTTAGAAAATTAAGAAAAAAAATGAAAATCATGTGCAATGTGTGTGTAATGTACCTTAAATTAATTAAATATGACTGAAAGGATTGAAATTTGTGAGCGTATTGATGAAGTTTGTTTGCCACAACGAAACGTGCGAAATATAAACTGGAGATAGAAATCACTAACGGAAATAATCAAAGAGAATAGGATGTGGTGTGGTATTGCGTACCTTTGGAGGTGGCAGCATGCGATTGGTTGAGAGCACTCGTGAGAAATGCTCTCGCAGCAACACGAGACACAACACAAGTACTAGTAGTACGCGCGTGGTGGGAAATCCCCAAATTGCCCCCACATGAGCATACGTACATAGGCAGAGGAAGAAAAAAGAAAGGAGACGAGAAGAAAAAGAAAGAAAAAAAGAGTGGAGAGGAAGGGAAGGGAAGGGAACGGAAAAGCATTCTATGAGAACAGGTTTCATGTGAGACTTATCCTGATGAATGACACGTGGCATTCACAAATTAGAAAGCATCTACCCTATCCTTCATTTGAAATTAGGAGAGAAAAGATTAGATGCTTTGGGATTTGTAAATACCACGTGTCATCCATTAAGACGGGTCTTACCTACTAACCATGAGACCTGGTCTTATAATTTTTTTTTTCGAAGGGAACGCGGTCGTGACTGAAGTGGGGAGTGAGGCACCACGTGGTCTCCTGCCACTCACCTTGGGCCGTTTCAACACTCCTCCCCTCCCCTCCCCTGTCCCGCCTCCCCCCTCCCAAACTCTATAAATATAGCTCTCCCACTCCCACCCTTCCCCATCTCATCTCACTCCCTCACTTCCTCTCCCCTCTCACCCGAACGCCAATCATCCGCGCTCGCCGGAGCATCGAATCGAATCGAACCGGCCGGACTCCCGCCTTCTTCTCCTTCTTCTTCTTCCGAGGACCAGCGATGCAGACTCTGTCCGCGCAGCCCCTCGCCTCCTCCTCTTCCTCGATACAGCGCCAAAATGGGCGCCGACGGGGCAACAGCTCCGTCCGGTTCGCGCCCCGCGCGGCCGCCGCGGCGGCCGACTCGGTGCTGATCGCCGCCTCCACCAGCACGGCCCGCCCGCCGGCGTACCTGCCATCGCCCTCCACCAGGAAGGTCCCCGGGTACGAGCAGTCCGCGCCGCCTGCCATTGCCTCGCCGCAGAAGCAGGGGAGCAGCAAGGACGGGCAGAGCAAGGGCGGCCTCAACTTCTTCCAGCGCGCGGCGGCCGCGGCGCTCGACGCCTTCGAGGAGGGGTTCATCCACAATGTCCTGGAGCGGCCCCACGCGCTGCCGCGCACCGCCGACCCCGCCGTGCAGATCGCCGGCAACTTCGCCCCCGTCGGCGAGCAGGCCCCCGTGCGCGCGCTCCCGGTCTCCGGCCGCATCCCGCCCTTCATCAACGGCGTCTACGCCCGCAACGGCGCCAACCCCTGCTTCGAGCCCACGGCGGGGCACCACCTCTTCGACGGCGACGGCATGGTGCACGCCATCCGCATCCGCAACGGCGCCGCCGAGTCCTACGCCTGCCGCTACACCGAGACGGCCCGCCTCTCCCAGGAGCGCGCCGTCGGGAGGCCCGTTTTCCCTAAGACCATCGGCGAGCTCCACGGCCACTCTGGCATCGCGAGGCTGGCACTGTTCTACGCGCGCGGCGCCTGCGGCCTCGTCGACCCGTCCCACGGCACCGGCGTCGCCAACGCCGGCCTCGTCTACTTCAACGGCCGCCTCCTCGCCATGTCCGAGGACGACCTCCCGTACCAGGTCCGCGTCACCGCCGGCGGCGACCTCGAGACCGTCGGCCGCTACGACTTCGACGGCCAGCTCGACTGCGCCATGATCGCGCACCCCAAGCTCGACCCCGTCTCCGGCGAGCTCTTCGCGCTCAGCTACGATGTCATCAAGAAGCCGTACCTCAAGTACTTCTACTTCCACGCCGACGGCACCAAGGCCGCCGACGTCGAGATCGAGCTCGACCAGCCCACCATGATCCACGACTTCGCCATCACCGAGAACTTCGTCGTCGTGCCCGACCACCAGATGGTGTTCAAGCTCGCCGAGATGTTCCGCGGCGGCTCGCCGGTGATGCTCGACAAGGAGAAGACCTCCCGCTTCGGCGTCCTCCCCAAGTACGCCAAGGACTCGTCGGAGATGATGTGGGTGGACGTGCCCGACTGCTTCTGCTTCCACCTCTGGAACTCGTGGGAGGAGCCGGAGACGGACGAGGTGGTGGTGATCGGCTCCTGCATGACCCCCGCCGACTCCATCTTCAACGACACGGACGACCACCTCGAGAGCGTGCTCACCGAGATCCGGCTCAACACGCGCACCGGCGAGTCCACGCGGCGGGCCATCCTGCCGCTGGAGAGCCAGGTGAACCTCGAGGTGGGCATGGTGAACCGCAACATGCTGGGCCGGAAGACGAGGTACGCCTACCTGGCCGTGGCCGAGCCGTGGCCCAAGGTGTCCGGGTTCGCCAAGGTGGACCTGGTGACCGGCGAGCTCACCAAGTTCGAGTACGGCGAGGGCCGGTTCGGCGGCGAGCCGTGCTTCGTGCCCATGGACGGCGAGCACGCCCGCCCCGGCGCCGAGGACGACGGCTACGTGCTGTCCTTCGTGCGCGACGAGGCCGCCGGCACATCCGAGCTCCTGGTCGTGAACGCGGCCGACATGCGGCTCGAGGCCACCGTGCAGCTGCCGTCCCGCGTCCCCTACGGCTTCCACGGCACATTCATCGGCGCCGCCGACCTCGACGCCCAGCACTAATCGATTCCTTGGTTCTTTGGCCACACCTGCCCCCGCCATTGGCCCTCTCGCTCTCATCACTCCGAGCTTCTCGGAGGCAGAGAAGCAGAGGACGAGCAGAAATGTGGAGGGAAAAGCTTTTCCAGAGGGAGCCACACAGGAGGTCCCCGGAAGCGGTTGCCCCAAGGCATGGATACAGTTAGCGGCGGTTACACACCATCACTCTCTCTTCATCACTTGGTTTTTTGGTCACTTTTTTTTTACCTTTTCACCTTTTACCCATATTAGTAAATGGTAAATCAGTTAGGGTAGTAATACTAGTGGAGTTTAGGGAGGGAGAGAGCTTGAAGCTCTGGCACTGTGGGTGTACAGGGTGCTGAGAGCTCAGCTGGATTCTGTTCTTCTAGAGAGAGAGAGAGAGAGACCCAAGAGAGGGGAATTGAACCACCCAGTTGTGCTGGAGCTGGAGTGACTCCTGCAACTGAGGTGCTGTTGGGGACTCAATTCCTTCTCTCTGCTGTGTATATATACTCCTCATGATCACTGTCATGTCATATAGTAAAGCTTGATCATGTTCATCTTCCTTCCAATGTGTCTATGTGCTCTGCTCTGCTCACCAAACGCCCCTCTCTCTTTCTATCATGTCTGACTGAATTGTCTTGCTCACCGATAATTCAACTCGGAGCTCGGGCTCATCTATATCGGTGAACAGTAAAACTAAATTAAATCGTAAAAAATAAAAAAACCTGAAACCTTTTTGGACGCAAGATGCTTGAGTGCGCGAGGTGCGTGCGAAAATCCGTGGGCATATAACATTGGAGGAGCTCGCCCGCCAAAAAAAATCAGGTATGAACATTGTGTTTTTTCAAACTTTCTCACAAGCCTGAAAATTGAGTTTTTTACCACGACCTACTCGAATGTAAAAACTCTACCAAATTTAGCACAGGCATCACACATTCGACCATATTGCACCAAAAAAATAAATTTTTTTTTGAATTTTTCTGCTATTTAAACGATTTTACTATTCACACAAAGAGCATCTGCGCCTGGGTGCAGAAACGCCGCATCCCTTACTTATCTTTGTACTCAGTAAGTCTCTCTGTTTTCACTGAACTGGTGTGCTCATCAGATAAATCCGGGCGTGTGTGTCGGCTTGTGGGGTTTCTGTTGGCTTGTTGTTCCTGTTCCTGTTCCTGCGTGCGGCCGCATTATTTGCATAGCAAGGTTGGTGCCACATTAAAACACCGGCCTTTGCCTTTGCCTTTTGCTTGGTTGCCTTTTTTTTCTTTGCCTTTTGCTTGCTTTCGCCCCTACACCACACACAATCTGTGGGGCTGCTCATCTTTTTGTTTGTTTGGTGGTGTCTGTCTCCTTCTCCTTCAATTTGGGGAGAATTGATTCAGATGCCTGCCTTCGGTTTGAGGCGAATTGATGATTGGAGACCACCGTCCTCCATTCAATCTTTTTTTTTGGGGGGGGGGGGGGTGAATTTGCATGTGAAAAGCAAGAGTTGTGGTGAATTGAACTCAACCTTCCAATCATAATTGGTCTGTGATCCAAACATGGAGATTTCACTGTAATTTTAAGGGTTTTATTGTGTTGTAAATCTCCCTTCTTTTGCGAGAAATCTTTCGACCTATTCATCAGCTGTCAAGATAGTATAAAGAACACCAAAAATAAAAAAAAATATACATCCAATTCCATAAACCACCGACTACAAACACTAGAGCGAGCCAAAGGCGTTGCTGTCATCGTTCCTCCCTCCTCGGAGCCGGTAAAATATTTTTGCCATTGTAGTAAAGCCCCATAAAACCAACGCACCGGAACAACAATCATCGCCGGTGAAGAGAAGTGTAGATCGGAATGATCCAATCTGCAGACACACAGATGTAGTCGAACGAAGACCCGATCCAAACGGATCCACCAAAGACAAATGCCCGACAGGATCTCACAAGATCTGCCGCTGACACACCTCTACATGTCGTCTGACGATGCTAGAAGCACCCCCGGGATAGAGGCTGGGCCGGAAGAATCTTATTCCATCTTCAGAAAGTTGCCATTGTCTGGTCTTCCTGATTACAGCACAAACCCTAACAAATTATCTTCACAAAAGTCTAATTTGTTGAATCGAAATGAAGCCAAGAAGATACAAACAAAATGAGCGTACACCTGACCTCTGGATAAATAACATGCACACAGCAAACACTAGCGTGCACAAAAAATCACCGGCCTCACACGTTCCTGGAATCTACACTGAGCTAATGAAGCAGGTAACCCAACAGCCGTCACTGCTCTCTCCGCCGTTTAGTGCATCAAAAGACAAAATCATCTTGGCATTCAAGGTGATAAAAACTAAGCCAATCCCAAAGTGGCTTCACATTTGAAAAATTAAGGTGCCTTTAAATGTGGTTTGTTCACAAGAAAGTTATTTTGACTAGGGACAACTTGACAAAGCGTACTTGAGAAGGTAGTAAACGGTATTGTTTCTGTGATGAAGATGAGCCTATCCAACATCTTTTTCTCAAATGCCCACTATCCAAATTACTATGGTGTACATTACATGTATCTTTTAATGTCAGTCCTCCTAGTAGCATTGTCGCTTTATTTGGGACGTGGCTAAATGGGGTAGAGTCTAAAACAGCGGCGCATATTCGAGTCGGAGTGTGTGCATTAATTTGGACTATATGGAACTATCAAAATGTCGTGATTTTTAACAGACAAAGCATCACAATTTTTTTGCAGGTCACCTACCGCGTTGGATCCGTCCATGGTCGTTACTCAGCCATGAGGAAGCCAAGGGGCATATGACTTATGGGTGCAACCGTTCAGTTGTACGGGAAACTTACAACCGGTTTGGATGGCGGTCCTATTTTTGCCAGTTGTGACAATTTTTATTTTATTATGAGTGCTTGTGCAGATTTGTATCGACCTAAGTACTTGACGACTACTTTTGTTTAGTAATATGTCTACATGATCATCTTGATGCAAAGTCCATGAATAATCTTTCTTTAATAAAGAAAATCTTGGCATTCAAGGAAAGAAAAATCAGCTTTTATTTCCCATGTCCTCGTAGAAATCAAGAAGCAGCCGGGAAGAAGACACTGTTGAGCTGCATAAGAAGTTGAGTTGCTCTTCCTTCTCTGCCAACAAAGAAGCAAGACAATCAGATTGTCCAACTGCTTCTCCCTCTAGGAATTCCCTGGTTCCGAAAAGTCATTTCTTGGCCGCATGCATCCCCGTGAGCATTTCACCAAGGAAAGGAGGAGAAACACAAACTAATCCTGGCAGCGGAGAAGACTCCTTTTCTGTCCTAACTCAGGCACGCCAGAAAGAAGAAGCGTGTGCCGAGTGGCCAAGTAAGTGAGTCATGAGATGACGATGCGGAGCCGCGAAGAAGAAAAGAAGGTTCGGACAGCAGACAGTTGTGAGGAGGAGGGTTCTGGAAGACGCCGTCAACCTCCTGCCTTCCAAGGGGATTTCGGCGTCAACCTTTTAACCCCTGTCCATGTTGGCTCTCCGCACTTGCAGCGGCCAGAGAGAGACACACGGACAAACATCTAGATGGCTAGACAGACAGACTCATTGGAAGCGATATCTTTTCCAGCCCTAGCGTTCCAGAAACTTCTTCTGCTGCGCCAGCCCAGTTGCGGCCATGCATGCATGTTCGGCACGACCAAACTCCGTCTACCCCTACTCGCACATACGCTGGCTCTCGAAATAGACGGCACGGCAGGCGGCTGTCTGGTTTCAGGTAGGATTAGGCGCAGTCTCTTCTTCTTTTCTTAACGCAACGCGGGAGCTCCACGTCTTCTTCCGGCGAGAGCTGGTGGAAGCGAAATAGATACGGCACGCGCTCGGCGTCCTCTTGCTGCAATGCGGGAGCTCCACGTCCTCTCGCTAGATTTCGACGTTCCGTGGGGAGGAAATAGATACGGCACGCGCTCGGCGGTCGGCGCGGACAGGAATCAGCCAGCCGATCCGATGGATCGGCGCCGGAAAGGAACGGGAAAAGGTTTCTTTCTGCTTGATGAAAACAACCGCTCCACCGGTTGGGTTGGGTGTTTCGCCCGGCTGCAACTGTGGGTGGTTCCATCGACGACCGTCCAACTCCAGCCATGGCGTGAACAATGTGCCTCTCTCTCTCTCTCTTTTCCCCCCTTGCTTGTCCTGGCTAGCCAGATTAGCTGCTGGCGGTCGCCCGCTGCTGGTGCGATCTATCCATGGAAGGTGATGGACGCGACACGTAGAAAGGCGTCCCATATGATGCGTGTGCGTCTTATCCTTGAAAAAGATTGAGTCCCTATGCCCGAAATATCTACACCTTCTCCCGGACCCTGGGCAGAGGCCACCAATTATCGCCCCTGCTTGTCTCTTGTGTCTTTGTGTCTTGTGTGAGTGAATACATCATGCATGCGCATCTCTCATGTGCCAAATAGCGCATGGCCTCCGACGGCCTTGATATTCTTTTCCCAACAGGCGGTCAGGCACTGCACAAGGAAATTGCTTTTTAGTTATCTTTCTCATCTTCGGCTATATATTTTTTTGGTTTTGCCACTCTAATTAGTTTGACCAAATATATAGATAAAAATAGCAATAACTACAATATTGAATAACTATATTATCAAAATATATCTAATGATGGATATAATGATATTGATTTGTTATTATACTTGATCAAATTTACAAAGCATTGTTTTTTGAATGAATTTATATGCCATCTGGAGGGCTCCGTTTTAGATGTCATTCGAGTTTTGTTAGGGTCTGTGTAGTGCTCAGGAAGACGAGACAACGGCGGCTCTCTGAAGGTGGAATAAGATTCTCCCCTCCTAGCCCTCGTCTCGATGGTGCGTCTAGCGTCGTCGGTGGGCATGTGAAGGTGCGTCTCCGACGGATCTGTTCTTGGTGGATTTGCTCGGATCTGATCGTAGTTCGTCTATGTTCATGTGTCTTCAAGTTGGATCCTTTCGATCTACGGTACACTTCAACAGCGACGGTTGTTGTTCTGCTGCGCTGGTCCAATAAGGCCTTAACAAGACGACTTCCCGACTGTCTACTACAATAAGTTTTGCCTGGCTCCGTTGAGGGAGGGGCGATGAAGACGGCGCACCTTCGGCTCACTTCAGTGCTTGTAGTCGTCGCTAGATGGTCTACGGATCTAGATGCATTTTTTTATTATTTCAGATGTTCATTGTACTGTCGTGATTGAAGATGAATAGATCGAAAGTGTTCTCGTAAAAAAAAAAAGCAAACCAGTAAAGTCCGATCTTTTGCTATAGAAAGAAGAGAAATATCTTCTACTGATGGATATTTCTGCAAAATAAATAGTGGGTTTTCTATTTCTTACACCTAGACTGAGAAATACGTACGTATTTTCACGTTGGCACTAGAACCATTTGTTTTTTCCTTTGCGCAGTCCTTGTCAGAAGCAAGACACGCTTTTTGGTTGCATGGCATGGCACGGCGGCCGGCGTACGTTCGTCCGGTTGAACTGCCGCGCAGCTTAAGCCACCGCCCATCATAACGCATGAAAACTCCGTTCTTGTGCTCATCCGATCCACGTACGTTGTACAACACTTGCAGCTATACAAGTGCTGATAGCCAGTCCATGAGTGACAGTCACAGGAAAGGCGCGGTACCTTTTACATTGTTCAAGTTGTTGCTTTTGCGAGGTTTCATAATCAAATTTGCTTAATAATATTCATTGATTATTTCACATAAATCAAGCTTTCGCCCTGCATTACAGATAAAGCGAACTTTTCAAAACAAGTACAAGAGTACAAATGTATAAAGGATATATATATATATATTAATATTCATTGATTATATAGTGAAAACACTATATATAGTGTTACTATTCATCAACCAGGGTGCAGAATAAGTTATTCTTCACCCGGGGTAATCTTACGATCATTTCATAATTAAATTACATTTCAAATTCAAATAGTTACATTCATATTGATTCACTACGTAAAATTTGACATAAGAAAATAAAAATATAGGTCATAAGACAAGAAAATTTGCAGTTTATGTGTATTTTAGACTATGTTTTTATGTTTGTAATTTTACATAACATAAAATATTTTTTACGGCGATTATATATTTTCTTACGGTCCCTTTTTGCGTCGGAAATAAGACAAAACTTACGGAACGTAAATTTACGGTGCATTGATGGTAAAATAGAGGGGGGGGGTGAAGAATAACTATGCCTCACCCAGGGTGACGAATAGCGCGACCCTATATAAATATATATATATATATATATATATATATATAGTTACTATTCATCACCCAGGATGCAGAATAAGTTGTTCTTCACCCGAGGTAATCTTACGATCATTTCATAATTAAATTACGTTTGGAATTCAAATAGTTACATTTCTATTGATTCACTACGTAAAATTTGACATAAAAAAATAAAAATATAGGTCATAAGACAAGAAAATTTGCAGTTTATGTGTATTTTAGACTATGTTTTTACGTTTGTAATTTTACATAACATAAAATATTTTTTACAGCGATTATATTTTTTTTACGGTCTCTTTTTGCGTCAGAAATAAGACAAAACTTACGAAACGTAAAATTATGATGCATTGATGGTAAAATAGAGGGGGATGAAGAATAACTATTCCTCACCCAGGGTGACGAATAGCGCGAACAAGAGGCTAGGAAGTTGAAGCGAGACACCAGGTGGTCGTGGAGTGCCCCATTATGGCATCAAGCATACTACTATCCTTTTGCTTAGAATGCGTGTTCCATTACTACATACAAGCCATCAGTTTAAACAAGTCAGAATCATGCACAAAGGTCACTCATTCAATAACTAACTTGATACGAGTGTTCAAAATAGTGCATTCCATCACGGTGAAACAAACCTAAAGGAGTCGCCTCCTCCTACTGAAAAGCCATCTCGAATGGCAAAGGAATGCCCGGGTATGAGGGCAGCCTCTGTGTCGCCATAGCCTCACGAAAATAGCCCACGAGTACTGCCAAACTGGACAACACAAATGAAAAAAATTGTGTCCCTATGTTGGGAACACCTCGAGTAAGGAAAAGGTTATTGCCTTAGCCATGTTGCTTAACAAACTCTATGCCTGACGGAAACCTGTGATGGATGAACCGCCACACGAAGATCTTGATTTTAAGCGGGAGCTAGTTGGCCTAGATTGGATGGAAAACCAAGATTGGATCAGCCTCAACCAATCTACAGGTAGGCTAGTCGCAATTTGAGAAACACACCCTTCAGGTGTTCCACTTTAACATCATAGATCACTTCATCCAACACAAACACACCATCGTGAATGAAACAGCTGTTGATGAATGTTGACTGGTTCAAGTGAATCAACTTGTCCACGGTCGGAGCAGTTGCGTCACTAAAAATTCCGCGAAGATGCACTGGATTATATTGATCGCAATAATCAGCCAAAATCACCTCATATCTATGCTCCCACAATAATAAGATATGGTTATTTCACATTTACATACTTTTTTGTCTTTCGTAACAAGATTATTAATGTGAGTTTAATACTATGACCTCATGATATAGCACCAAATATATAAATAACTTACTAGCATAGGTAATGAACTGTTTAGTTCCATTTTTCTTGGAGCACCTCTTCAAGTCACGAAGGGCTAGCTATCTATACAGTACATGGTGCATATGTGTGATAAAGAAAAACATGTATCGATACAAAAAAAAATCTCTTTAGGGATTATTAAAATTATTATTAGGAGAATAAACCCATTTTAATTATAAAAGGTTGAACTGTAGGTAGGGGATAAACTGGTCCTATAATTGTGAACTAATTTTGGTAGCTCCCAATTATTAGTAGAAAACTATATCTAGGGTTTCAAGAGATTTCACCAACTAAAAGCCCCTTAATTAAAAAACAAAAATATCCTTTTTAAAATATTGCATTTTTAATAGCGTTTAAGGTTTAAAAAAATCCAAATTAAGTCCTTGCAAACCATAAAAAATGGGAGGATGCACATGATGAATATGATGCCATTTGCCAAAAAAAATATTAGGATTTGGAAAGGCAATTTTGGTCAATTGACAAGATTTAGGGTTTTAGTACTTCTCAAAAGATAAGGTTGAATTAATCCTTATTTTCATAATAAAATTAAAGAAATATGATGCTTATGATATGATCATAATGCATAATCAATTCCTAATAAAATGTTCTGCGCACTTGAGTTGTTACAATATCCGTGGTGCCCACTATCTTGGGGATCAAAGATATTATCTCATTTACTGTTTTTCTTATGTAACAAGATTCTCGATTTGCGTTTAATACTATGACCTCATAGTATAGCACCAAATAGATAACCAACTTATTAGCATAGGCAATGAACTGTTCAGTTCCGTTTCCTTTGGAGCACCTCTTTAAGTCACGAAGGGCTAGCTATCTATACACTACATTGTGCATACCTGCGAGAAATACAAACATGTATTGATACAAAAAGTATCTATTTTAAGGATTTATAATATTTTTATTAGGAGAATAAATGCATTTTAATTATTAAAAGGGTTGAACCATAGGTTGGGGATAAACTGGTCCTATAATTGTGAAATATTTTTTGGTAGCTCCAAAATATTAGTGGAGGATTATATCTAGGGTTTCGAGATTTGATGATGTGAGAGTCCCTTAATTTAAATAGATCAAAATCCATCCTATTTAAATATTGCATTTTTAATAGGGTTTATGGTATAAAAGAATATCAAAATTATGTCCTTGCAAACCATCAATTTTTGTCAGGACCCGTATAATGAATATGAGGCCATTGCCAAAATATTTAGGATTTGGAAAGGGTAATTTAGTAAATTGACTAGATTTAGGGTTTTAGTCCTTTGCAACGAGGGTTTAATTTATCCTTAAAGGTATATAAATAGGATGCTTATGAGATGATCATAAGGAACAATCAATTCGTAATAATATAGCATACCACTGACCAGTTACAATATATGTGCCCCCCGCTATCTTGGGGATCAGGGTTATTTCTCATTTACTTTTTTTTCTTCTGTAACTAGATTCTTAATGTGATTTTAATACTATGACCTCAAAATATAGCACGAAATAAATAACCAACTTATTAGCATAGGTAATGAACCGTTCAATTCCATTTCTTTGGAGCTCCTCTTACAGTCACAGAGGGCTATCTATCTACACAGTACATTGTGCATACGTGTTAGAAAGACAAACCTGTATCGGTAGAAAAAACATCTCTTTTAGGGATTATTAATATATTTATTATGTGAATAAACCCAATTTAATTATTGAAAAGGGTTGAACTATAGGTAGAGTATAAACTGGTCCTATAAATATAGAATTATTTTGGTAGCTCTGAAATAATTTTGGGAGCTCCCAAATTTCAGGGGAGACCAAATAAATAACCAACTTATTAGCAAGGGTAATGAACTATTCAGTTCCATTTTCTTTGGAGCACCTGTTCAAGTCACGAAAGGCTGGGTATCTATACAGTACATCGTGCAGACATGTGACAAAGACAAACTTGGATGGATAAAAAAATATCTCTTTAATGATTATTAATCTATTTATTAGGAGAATAAACCCATTATGATTATTAGAAAGGGTTGAATTGTAGGTAGGGGATAAACTAGCCCTATAACTGTTAAATAATTTTGGTAGCTCCCAAATATTAGTTGAAGACTATATCTAGAATTTCTAGAGATTTCAAATTGTGAAAGGCTTTTAATTTAAATTGATCAGAATCTACCCTTTTGACCACATTACCTTTTTTGATAGGGTTTATGGCTTAAGAAAAAAATGCAAATTTAGTCCTTGCAAACAACATTTTTTTACCCACATAATGAATATGAGGCCGTTGCCAAAATATTTACGATTTTAAAAGGGTATTTTGGTCAATTGGCAAGGTTTAGGGTTTTAGCCCTTTCCAAAAGATGAGGATTGAATTAATCCTTTTTTCATATTAAAATTAAACAAATATGTAATGCTTATGAGATGATCGTAATGCACAATCAATTCCCCTTAAAATGTCCTACCCCTTAGTTGTCAGAATATCTGTGGCCACCAGTATCTTGGGGAGCAGGCTTATTTCTCATTTACTGATTTTTTTTTCTTTAGTAACAAGATTCCTAATGTGTATTGAATACTACGTTCTCACAATATATCTCCAAATAAACCAACTTATTAGCATTGCTAATTTACTGTTCAGTTCCATTCTGTCTGGAGCACCTCTTCAAGTCACGAAGGGCTAGCTATCTATACTGTACATGGTTTATGGGTGTGATAAAGGAAAACCTGAATCGATACAACACAAAAATCTTTGTTGTGTCAAGGTCAATATACATGTAGAGACGCTTTCAACGTACCTTAGATGGTTACCTTTTTTTTTGTGATGGCCAACCCAAGTTTGAGTCCTATACTTGGCATAGAGAATCATATTTTTCTGAATTTCTCGGCGATGCTCGTTTCGTAGGAGAAGTCCTTTTCATCGACTACGAAACGCCTATAACTGATGACTTTGACAATCTCAAATTTTGTTGTCTCGGTAACTTGAAGGTGCTCATAGGCCTATGGTGTATCAGTGTATGTGTGCGTTCATTGTTGGCATGAAAGAAAAATACATATACCGAGATATTTGGGCTGATCGCTGCGGGAAGAAGAAGACGACAGAAGAGAAGGAGAGGAGGACCCACGGCCACATGGGATATATCCGAAGCGGTTATCTCGAGACAGCCACGGCAGCGCGGACACAAAACACTTGACAGGTCAGGTACGCATCGGTCGACAAGTAGACGCGCGCCGCTCGTGGCGTGTCGTGATCTTGCATGGTCAAGTTGTGAGTGACCTCACGAGGTTGACGCCCGCCATGCTGGCTAGGGAACCCCCGCGATCGACGTCGATCGTCTTGAATATATACATATACGTGTACGTACGTATTGTTGTAGTGATCGATAAATACACACATGTGCACGCGCGCGCGCGTGGAAGTACGGAGCATGACGTGCGTACGTATATAGGTGCAACTGGCGGCAGGGAGATGAGGTCGCCGTCGCCGTCGGCGGCCACCGCCAAAGCCGTGTCGTACCACGCGATTCAACCGCAGTTCAACGGGAGCCGTCTCTGCTTCGTGTCACGCCGGCTCACCATGCCTGGGTCACGTACGGCTTGTCTCTTCTCTTCTCTTGCATGCATGTTTTCCTCGAGGCCAGGAGTAGTAATCCCATCATCATTACATACAATTAAGCATGCATGCACGTGGAAATGAAAACGAAGACTTTATTTATTATTAATATTTTTAATGTAACACATCTCTCATTCATATAATAAAAAGATCAATGACAAGCCATGTAGAGACACCGGCCTAATAAAACTGAAAAGACGTCAAAACACTAACCTTTGCACAAGGAACCATTTGCTAAGAAAAAAAATTCACAATCTGACAACTCCTCTGAGCTTGACTTCAACACCATCACCTGCCTCCGGCACCATCAGAACAACCACCAAATGAAAAAGTAACGGACCCCTCTTCACCCGAGCTCGACACATCTCCATCGCTGAAATACAGTTTTTCGAACTTCCGAAGTAGCTTACCAAAGGTGAAGTCATTTCCATTAAATCATTATTTGTGTAAGCCGATTTGCAGGAGACTAATGAGTCGTATACGTAGAGTACGTATCATGACTCCAAAAATCCAGTGAATAATGCACAAAACGTGTCCTATATACTAGTATTTCTGCATATTATTTTCTTTTAAATATAAAGGCCTTTTTATTGCTCTTTTGGACTCAGCACAAGATAGTGCATGCGCTACAATTCGTTAGTTATCGCCAAGTTTAAGATCAGGGTATCCCAAATTAATAAAACCGGCCGTGAGCAAATTAAGTAATGTGTAGTTTCATTCGCCGACAACAGTAACATGTTAGTGCAGGCGTCAGCCATCCACAAAGTAGTGGGCTTAACTATGTTATCTAGCTGCAATCTACTAACATAACACCAGAATGCAGGAGCACTATAAAGTACGTTGATGGCAACGTGTCACGCTAACATAGAGTATTTAACTAGTCACGATCCCCATGTTTAAGTTTGTTAACACCAAGCTTAACTAGCTAGCAACAAGATGCATGCTAGTACTCCTCCAACGTGGTTCCAATTATCCACGGAACCTTTTCCATCATATGCTGATGCAAAAGTAGTAACAGCCCCACTCAGAACACAAAGCAAAATAAAAAGAATGGCA
Source organism: Triticum urartu (assembly GCF_003073215.2). Classification (NCBI taxonomy): domain Eukaryota; kingdom Viridiplantae; phylum Streptophyta; class Magnoliopsida; order Poales; family Poaceae; genus Triticum; species Triticum urartu. The sequence continues at coordinate 30,697,233 of NC_053026.1, forward strand.
AGATACATATAAAAAGGCGTTGACCGGAGCACGCAGGAGGTGTATGAGCATTTAGACAGTACACTACTGCCACTTGACCGGTTGACCCTGGTTGCTACCAGAGCACATTCCTCTAGCTGATAATCTCAGTGGATAATGACAGTGACAACTGGGAAAATGTCAACCCACCAACATGACCAGTGTGCCACGCCCTCATGTTCCACTTCGGATGGTCGACATCTGGTCAATTCCGACCCGGCCCTCAGTACGCCAACTCGTTACTACAATGCTAAACAGTGAACATGCAGAATGGACGCTTTAGCAATTGATACCTGATTAACTCATATTATTAACATGATAATACACCTTAGTTTACGCACAAAATGAAGATAATACACCTTCTATATCTAAATAGTTTTTTTCAGGGTTATATCTAAATAGTTAGCCCCACTAACTTATTTCTGTTAACATGCGGATATGTGTCCTTAACATGCATGAGAAAAGGTCCATCACAACAATTTAATAAAATAAATTATATGTGTCATTAGTTTAGTTTTCATATTATTCACCCACACATCCATGTTCCAAATAATCAAATATCACGAAAGTATATTGCAACCGATTTCCGGCACAATTCCAGGGTACCATCTAGTTATTAAAGGGGTTTGATCCCATGGACATGATACGATCTACGACTAGTTAACATGATTACATCCAACAAAATTTTGTGAGAAATGCCGAGTGCAATGCACACGCAGACAACATGCACTCATGCTTGAATAACACTACTCATGAACCGGAACCGCTGAGCCTCAAGATTTACAAAATCACCACATGCATCATAGGTACGTCTCTTATCACCAGGAGAATAATCCACTTTAATAGAACACATCTGACTTCCAACGCGGTGATTGGTTCCTGGTGGAATGATACAAACTACCTTTATTATTATCCAGAGTCAACCCAAGAACGCTTGGCTCTCCGGCTACACTCATCCTAGTTGATCCAACACTTATGGATAGATGATGTAGATAACACACTACGGCTCCAAATTTGGAAAAAGATCGAGAATGGTTAGTGTAGAGTCCACGCAGAGTTATCCAAGCCGATCAGGCTATATATATACATATGGTGCAACCGAAGGGTAATATAGTGCTTGATAATTGATACATGGTGTCAGATTAACGTTACTAATTAATTCGTAGTAACCTATAGTATATAGAAACTGAAAAGAAAAGATCGCTCATTCCTACCATGGTTTGCACGTGGACATACGAGAGCACTACTTCAATGAGTATGCAGACGTCACCCGCACATCTGCAATACGTACATATATACGCTCGGCGCGTAGATATGTATATGCACAACGTAAATTGTATATGGCCAGGTCGACCTGAAGGATCGAGTGGCGCAGCGTGTGACCTGGTGTCTACGGCAGTTCAGTGTACGCATGCAACTAGCTAGCTAGCCAGAGCAACTGGCCACCGCACTGTGCTTAATTTGCACACACATGCAAGCTAGCTACAGCAGCTGCCACACGTACACATGCACCACGCAAGAATAAAACAAGTAAAACGATCAACGTCTCGTTGTCCAGAAGAAACAAGAGAGAAATTAATTAAAGGGAAAAAACTAGGAGGACAGTGACTGCTTGATGCATTGGTGTTCGATCGGTAGCAGTGACTTGGACAGGAACAGACATCTGCTTGATTAGTGATCACTGTATGTTAAGTATACCTGCAGCTCCTAATTAGTAGTAGTTATGTGATAATGACGGATATAAGCGAGACGAAAGAGTTGACCCAAGTAAACGTGACCCGGTCAAATGTGGAATGATTATTTCGGACCACAATGAGTAAAAAAAAAAAGATCCGGACCACAAAGATGCTCATGCATGGGTTGCCAGTTGCCACCTTGGGGCGTCTCACTAGATTCTATCTGTTGCTGTGAGCCGAGTGATGCGCGTGTCTAGTAAACAATATCGGCACTAGAGCAAGCCACCAAATTGCTTAATTAAATAACTTGACTGTATGATTAACAGTGTTAATGTGAGCGCTAGCTAGCTGCCGGTGAGGATAAACCCCATACCTAAAGACTACATACGTATACGTACGTAGAGAAAAAGAGAGAGAGACGAGTAGCGTGGCATGCATGCATGCCCACTTAATCAGTTTTCTGTAATACGAAGTATATATAGGAGAAATACGCATGCAGTGATGCAATCAAGCAGGAAATATACGCAGACTGGGTTTGGGGCCACGGCCAGCTAAAGAACACGGTAGCGTATAGCCGTATACAATATCTAATCCGCGGGCAAGCGAGGTGGCGCCATGGCATTGCAAGATGTTGGATGCATGGAACGCACGCTACATTACAAATTAACAGAATTGCATATGTGTCTAGCGTGGTCACACATTTATGGCACTACCAATGCTACCAAATTCGGTACTTAGGTTCCCACTTTATAGGCGCAAAGCGGTGGCAGATCGATCAGTAGTCGTACATGGTGATCCATAAACTAGTTTGTCGCATTTTCCTTGAGAAGCATAAAGTATATATCTAAGCTAGGTGATGGATCGACGTACTTTAATTAATTATCTAAGATTATAGTTAAAGCTAAACTAGGGGTGACGTGTCTAATCTTGTTGATAAAAAAGTGCAGAGAAGTCAGTGACAGTAGATCCCACAGGCAGACAGTGGGACAGGTAGGTAGGTACAGGTGTTTCCGTGGGCGTGCGCGTGGCAGGAGCTGCCACGTTGATGCATCCGGCCTAGCCACCTGAAGCCAAGCAGGCAACCCCCATGCGGCACGGTCTTCCTCCTAGGGCACACCACCTCCCCCGGGTACCACCCGACCCAGCTATATGCCACGTATATGTATATTTTCTTTTCTTCTTGCTTTTATGTACAATATGATTTGTGTACATAGACATGGAGGACAGACAGGGAAAGGGACTAGCCACTGGTGTGGTGTGGCGTGGTGTCTCTGAATATATAGATAGAGTAAAATAGATCAGATAAGAGAGTCCATGGATCAAGAGTCTGCTTGTCCCATCCGTCTTGTGAGAAATGGATTACTGTATTTGATTAGGTATACTCCCTCCATCCGGTAAAAATGTATAAATAGAAATTTTAGAACAAATTATAATGTGAAGTAAAAAATGTATTGAAAAGGTGCAAGCCACCAACTCTCTTCTCTTTAATTTACCAGCCGCCAATGAGCTAAGTGCATTAAAAAATTAAGAAGACCATGTATAGAATGTTATTGGTCTTGGTTACCATTTGATGAGATGAAAATATTTATTTTTCTACTTGAAAGTGCATTGGGAAGATAAAAGTATACTCTTTTGTGGACAAATTTTAAACCCAAATGTACAATCTTCACCGGACAGAGGGAGTACATATTTTACTCAAAACGAGCCCAGGCCAGGGGTGGGCATATTAACCAAGTACCGAACTTCTGAATCAAACGAGTGATTTTGTTAACTAATTTGTTCATCAATACTAGGAAACCAAAGTTAGTTCAAAATTTTAGTTTTTACACTCAAGTATCAGAAATAGCCAAAAATAATCCCAATCCGCAGGACCAGTAGCATCCCATGGCAGTATGAAACCGAACAAATGTCATGGAAATCTCCTGACCTTGCCCCCCCTCCCTCTCGATTTCATTTGAGGGATAAATTTTTTCGGACGGAGAAAGTACATACAAACTATATAATAGACAGATCTCGTATAAGTTGGTGAGAAGCAAACACGGATTCTCATGAGCATGGAAAACAAACGTACGTATGTGTGTGTATGTGCAGTGAACAACATTTGCATACGTGTTGATACCAGACAAAAAAGTCTCCTACTATATTGGAAGTGTACAACTAATCAGTCTCTCTCCAGCCGAAATGGCATCACGGAGTGCGTCATTTAGTTCATAATTTTTAACGCACCATGATACTCGGGCGGGCATTGTTAATTAGGTCTCCCACTATTTTGGAAGCCCTTGTTGTATATACAATGTTCAGTTGATAACATATTATCTAGATGGACGTATTGAAGGAGAACAGTCAACATCGATGAACCGATCATCCTTCGACTAGAAAATAAAATAAAAAATAGAGAGAAGCATGAGCTTCGAGAAACTAATAATCAATGTCAAACAGTGCTGTCATATATATATAGCAAGTGGAGTAACTAGTTTTCACACACGGATTCCCTTGACAAAAGGTACTTAAGCAATATAGTCCGGCTTGTTATTCCATGATTGATCTCGTGTCATCTTGACAATATGCCTAATTTGCATAAGAGAGGCCACTCACCAAGGTAGATGACGATCCCTTAAATGTTCGATGAACACTTCAATCAGTTTTAACATATACTTAACTTGAGTATACGTTTGGTGGCTGTCCAGTGCATAGAGGCAGGTGCTTGAAGATGCAACGAAAGAAATACATGTTTATTTTGTTGAATATCGTATCGTTCTATGTATCCACGGAGAGTTGTGTTACTGACCAATATTTGGGGCATAAATTTAGATCCAAAACCATGCATGCAACCAGTTACCGACCATATTTGGAATACCGCAAGATGGGCAAAAAAAGGTTTAATTATTTCATCATTTTTGATAGAAACATAAAATTTGTATACTATTGTTTCAATAGGATTTAACATCTTTTATTCAATCCTACGTTACTGTACAAGTTGCACGAATGGGCGGTCGTAACTGGAGCTAAAATTCTTGATGGATCAAAACATAATAATGCCTCAAAGGCTCAAAAGGTCAAGGACAATCCTCGCTCAATCACGGGTTGACCGTGTATCATGCATGCAAATGCTATGAACCTGCCCAGCAAATGCTAAACGCAGGTACAATGTATGGAGCAAAGGCCTTTCTGGAAAACTGGACGAAAAAACATAGTGAAGGCCCAGGCCCATGCATGCATGGGTTGGGGGGGGGGGGGGGGTGCAAGAGCACAAATCTCATCGAAACACATGATGCATTTGGATCATCAATCGGTGGGAGAAAAAACACAACCAACTTTGTAAACTAAAGTTTGCACAATCTCTCACACCTAAAATTTCGAAGAAAGGATATAATAAACCAAACCAAGTAATGCACCAAGAGCAAATGGTGCAGTATTTGACCTCCAAACAGTACTTGCTACTTCCTTTATCCCATAATATAAGATCGTTTTTCAAGCTATGTTATCGTAAAAAAATGATTTTATACTATGGAGGGTGTACTAGAGTGCAAACCCATACTGGGCTTCTTTGATTCAAAAGGATTTTATAGGATTTCAGGAGGATTGAAATCCTTAGGATTTTTTTCTATGTTAGTTCTTTGATTCATAGGATTAGATCCCATAGGAATTTTTCCTATGGAATCTTCTGTACTACATTTCATAGGAAATTTAACATCCACTCGAACCTCTTTTTACAATTCCTTTGTTTTTTCCGTGGCATCAAACAATCATTGCTAATTCTATAGGATTTAAATAGGCAGCCACTTCAATCCTACACCTTTTCTATTCTTATGTTTTCAAAATCCTACGAATCAAAGATGCCCTAAGCAGCAAGCTGGAATTTTGGGCGCTAGCTATCTGCATGCATGCATGCAGGTGGACAGGTGCCGATCTAGCCTCGCGTACCGTCAACGAGACAGCTAGGTACACCAAATTAACAATGGCAGGCTGATTTGCTTCTGGTTTTGGCCCTTGGGAATTAATTTAATCCCTTGAGGCGTCCTTTCGGGGGCCGCCTTGGGTCGCCCTCGCCTAAATTCAAGGGTGTTCTCCCACGTACCCCCGTGTACAGTATGTACTCTAGAGTCTAGACTTGACGTGGAACACATGGTCAATGGTGTGATATACTAGCCTATGCACCATACTCGTACAATCTTCTCTCAGTGCATGGAGATCGAGAAGATGATCGTCCTGTCGTCCCAGAGCTACAATTATCTGGAGATTGTTCTCCGTTAGTAGTAGGAGTAGTACCTTAGGCCTCTTTTAGTTTGAAGGAATTTCATAGGAATTTTAGAGGATAAGATTTTTATAGGATTTTTTTCCTTTAGAGCCCTTTGGTTTATAGAAATAGATTCCTATTCCTATATAGGATTGGTTTCTATCCTTCATATTTCATAAGAAAATAAAAATGAGCCTAGACTTAATGAAAAATTTTCTTTGGTGTCAATCAAATGACATCTCGTTTTCTATTCCTACTCATAGGATTTGAGATACATGCCATCGCATTTCCTACAAAATTTTTATTCCTATGATAATCTTATCCTATGAATCAAAAAAGGCCTTAATTTGTGCTACATCGTAGTCGGTGCACCACTCCTACCTACTACTGCTAGAGTCAAACAAATATGCAACTTGCAAGCATGATTACTTACCAGAGCTAGCCGAGGTGACATAAACAAGCGCGTAGAAGCTGGTAGAAAGCGCAGGAGATTCTTTGTTTATACGAGCGGAACGCAGATGTAGATTCGATGCCATGCGGCGGCCACGAGACTTCTATCCATCCATGTATGTATGTGTGCACATGACTATGGCTGCTAGCTGGATGGGTGAGTAGAGAGTACTCACCATAAGCTTGGCTACGGCTTCTAGCCAACGACTTAAAATAACATACACAACGACAAAACAAAACATAAATAATGTGTACTCGATCTTGCCATCGGATACGTATTTCAGTATTACGTTGATTTAGATGCGCTTAAGGCGTAACTTATACTACCCGGCCCCTTCCCGCAATTCTTTTAAAAAAAATTATACTATCCCTTGAACGTAAAGCTAGAACCATCCAGGTCTGTGTAGATTAATTTCCTAGCATGCTAGGAGGATGTATATGTTCGTACGTGTAACCTGGACATATGCAGGGCATGCGCTGGCTCAATCTTCAGTTCTGTGGAATGCCAACTCGAATGAACAATTATGTTAGGAACCGATCAAAAGTGCACCTCTGCAAGACTGCAACCTAAAATATTCAATCTTCTTACACTAACTAATACTCCTGCCACCCTTTTAGAAAGAAAAATGACTGTCAGCATAAAATAACATGTATTTTGTTATTAAAATTTAAATCATCAATATAACAGATAATATATTTGGCAATGAAATTAACTGATACTCCCTCCATTCCATAATATATTATGAAACAGAGGGAGTAATATATATGATCACTATCACGAAATAAATAAATTTTGAATTTATTTTTTAATACGAGTTGATCTTATATTTTTTATGGCACAACTTATGTTTTATTGTTAAAGGTGATGTGTAAAAGTTGTGGCACCATGTAAATTAAAACGGGAGAATAATTAAAGTTTTTCATATGTCTAATGCGTGGTCTCTGATCTTGAAGCATCATCGATGAAAAAGGAGGTAGCAAGAGTGAGTAAATAGCCAATCGCGTTGCTATTTTTTTTAATATGAATTGATCTCATATTTTGTGTGGCACAACTTATGTTTTATTTTTAAAGGGGATGTGTAAAAGTTGTGGCACCATGTAAATAAAAAGGGAAAATAATTAAATTTATTCATATGTCTAATGCATGGTTTCTGATCTTGAAGCATCATCGATCAAAAAGGAGGTAGCAAGAGTGAGTAAATGGACAATCGTGTTGCTTCCACCGCCAACCTCATGAACATTTTATGTACACCTAGCTCCAGTTTGCTCTACAAGCTAGCGAGCATGACAACAGACAAAATCGAACGAAAAGTAGTTGCCCAATACAACCCACTAGGATAACCTTAATTACTCTACTAATTTACGAATTCCATGCTTTTTGTAGCATGCATATGCTTAATTAATATGTAGGCCACCTTAATCCAAACCGACCAGCTAGCTGTGATCTTAGTGGTGGTGGCATTGCCCACGCGCGCCTGCATATATTTTTGAAGGTGAAAAAGGGTTGACTAAAGTATGTTTTGGCCAGTCAGCGCACAACTGACGACTGCGCACTATTGTATCGCTAGCAAAAGCAAACGTATGACCGAACCTGGAGAGCAAATAAGCAGCCGCCACCTCATGAGCATCACAATGAACTCAGTTGCAACTGGGACCTAACCAATTAATCTACAGCTTAAAAAAATGTAATTATATCGAGCCCGGTGGTTTCCTCAAGTAATCTACAGACTACATGTAGACAAATTAACCATCAATCAAGCAGGCAGAAGTAAAGTCAAAATCTGCATGCAAGAACAACACAAATGAAGACTCGATCAGAAGCAATCTTTTTTTCCGCTGCCACTCGTGTTACCATTGGCGATGGTCATCGGGCCACTTTCTGAGAATCATCTTGGGTGGACGGTATTCGCCCCAAGGATATTGCTCCAAAGATCTTTGATCTCTCGAGGAAGAAATGAAGCTCCGTTCGCTTGGGTCTCACAACAACGCTTGGGTCCGCAACATTGATAGCTCCCAGTGCCTTACTTTTGAGCATATTGAGCAATTCGCCATCCTTTGGGAGACGCTCTCCAATCTCATTCTAATCCCTAGAGTCGATGATGCAATTTTTTGGAAGTTCACTAAAGATGGGGTATACTCCACGTCTTCTGCATACAATGCTCAGTTTGAGGGCCACACCGCCTCTGCCATGATCAGTACCGTTTGGAAAGCTACCCCCCCCCCCCCCCCCCCCCAAAGTGCAAATTTTGCGCTTGGTTGATCATTCGGAATAGAGTGTGGACCGACCACAGATTGCAGTGTCGGGGATGGCGGAACTGCAACCTTTGCCCTCTTTGCAAGCAGGTTTAGGAGACGGCGGCTCACCTCCTCTTCCAATGTCGGTTCATAGTGAGAGTGTGGACGGAGATCAAGACTTGGCTTGGCCTCCACACTATCGATCCGTCAGATTGGAGACTCGTGCCCTCGGTGAAAGTTTGTTGGGACATGGTTGCTCACAAAAGGGGCCACTCCGCATGGTTCGTAGCACTTTGATGATGCTTGTTGCGTGGGAAATTTGGAACGAACGCAACGCGAGGGTTTTCCGCAACACCGCCGCCCCTACTACCGTTGTCATTGCCAAGATTAAAGATGAGGCCTCTATTTGGGCTCGTGCGGGTGCGAAGTATTTATGTAATATTATGCTGCGAGAGTGATCTGTACTCTCCCGCTTGGCGGAACTATGTCTAATCTTCTTCTTAATCAATAAAAATGGCAAATCTTTCGCCTTGTTTCAAAAAAAAAACCCAGATGGAAGCAACACAAAGTCACAAAATGAGCCGTACAGCTAAGCTAGCTTGTTGTTCGTGCATGCATGCGTATGCGTTGATGCCATCGTGCACCATGCATGCATTGGTCCAGTTCAGCAGATGCCAGATGCCTGCATTCAAGCTCCTACTATTATCCACGCCATCTCTCTTTTTGTACAGCAAATTATCCACACAACTTCAAGTTCCAACAATTATTAATCTTCTATATTTGACCTTGTTCCAGCAGGGAGGAGCGGGGCGGGAGAATGCGGCGTCGACGGCGAAACACGTAGGCGTCGGCGGCGCTTTTGCATGGGAGTTTGGAAAAGGGCGGCAAATTCAAACTAGCTGGAAACCAGTAACTCTGTTCCTTGTCGGGAAATAGCTATAGCTAGCTGGACGTAGAGTACTCCACAGTGTGAGTTCCTAATACTTTTGCCGTGTTGCGCACGTGTCGGTGTAAGAGCAAAATCCGGAAAGGAGCTGCATGCGTGCGCAGCCCGGTTCGAACTAGTAGTACGTAGTTCGATCAGCGCTTTCCGGTTTCATCTCTAGACTAGACTAGATAACTCTGTCTTTGTCTCTTGGCCACCGTACGTACATACGTGTTCAGCCCTTGTCCAAGCAGACACTAGTAGCATACGCATGCATGCACGTATGTGTTGTTGGTTTTTTTTTTGAAAAGGGGTTTTACCCCAGTCTTTGCATGAGATAGATGCATACAACTCATATTATTAAAACGGTAATCCAGCAACAAGTCTCCAAGTCTCGAAGTGCGAAAATAAACAAAAGCTCATAAGAGCTAAAACCAAAAGCCACAACCGGCTGGCAAATAAAATAGGAGCACCACATGCCTATCTTATTACATGACCGCCATCCAAACCGGTTGAAAATATCCCGATCTACCATCTCCCATCGGGTAGACGCAGTAACCAAACGCTCCCTGGCCTCCGTCGAAGTGAGTGGCGACCACATACGGATTAACGCCGTGGCCCTGAAGATAACCTGCAAAAAGTGAATGTTCGTTGATCTGTTAAAAACTAAATCATTTCTACAGTTCCAGACTGCCCAAAATAAAGCACAAACGCCAACACGAATGTGCCTCGCAGTATCGGAATCAACCCCATCAAGCCATGTTCCAAATAACATGTTGATAGAGGTGGGCTGATTAATATTAAACACAATATGAATCGACCGCCACAGAATCTTAGCCAACGGACAATCAAGAAAGAGGTGTTTGATATTTTCGTTATGGTCGCAAAAACTACACCTAGAAGAACCCACCCAGTTGCGTTTTGCCAAGTTATCCTTAGTCAAAATGACTTGTTTATGCACAAACCACATAAACACTTTGATTCGTAAGGGTACCTTTACTTTCCAAACGTACATCAAGGAGGGGATGACGCTAGAGTTAATGACATCCAGATACATGGATTTGACCGAGAACACACTGTTCTTAGTAAGTTTCCAATACAGCTGATCTGGCTGCTGGGGCAGCTATACATCCATTAAACATCTTACAAGATGAAGACAGGCCTCCCAACGATTTCCAACTAGCGTCCTCCGAAAACTAATATTGAGGGGAGTGGATTGTAAAACAGTTGCAACATAGGCTTCTCTACGTCGAACAATGTTGTACAAAGTAGAATATTGAAGTGCAAGGGGGGTCTTCCCAAGCCACGTATCCTCCCAGAACCTCGTAGTAGCTCCATTCCCGACTATGAATCTTGTCTTGTTGAAAAAGAGTTGTTTAACTCTCATCAAACCTTTCCAAAAAGGTGAGTCAGAAGGCCTCACAGTCACCTGGGCCAGGGTTTTAGCATAAAGATACTTATTACGCAGAATCTGTGCCCAAATAGTCTCCGCCTCAGACGAAAGTTTAAATAGCCACTTGCTAAGGAGACATATGTTTTTGACTTCCAGATTTTCAATACCTAGACCCCCTTGGTCCTTCGGCCTACAGATAATATCCCACTTAGCGAGTCTATACTTTTTTTTAAGCTCATCACTCTGCCAAAAGAAGCGAGATCGATAGAAGTCTAACCTTTTCCTGACACCTTCCGGAACCTGGAAAAAGGATAGGAGAAACATAGGCATACTGGTAAGGACCGAATTAATCAAAATTAATCGTCCTCCGTATGACATGAGCTTCCCTTTCCAACAGCTCAGTTTCTTTTCAAAACAATCCTCGATGCATTTTCACTCTTTGTTAGTCAGCTTACGATGATGAATGGGTATACCTAAGTACGTAAACGGTAACGTGCCCAATTCACAACCGAACAATTGTTTATGCGCCTCCTTGTCATCATTAGCTCTTCCAAAGCAAAACAATTCGCTCTTGTGGAAGTTAATTTTGAGCCCGGACAATTGTTCAAATAAGCATAACAGAAGCTTCATGTTTTTTGCTTTCGCCAAGTCGTGCTCCATAAAGATGATAGTATCATCAGCATACTGAAAAATGGAAATCCCTCCGTCAACTAGATGTGGAACAAGGCCACCTACCTGCCCCGCGTCCTTTGCCCGTCCTATTAAAATAGTCAGCATATTAACCACTATGTTGAATAGGATCGGTGACATAGGGTCTCTTTGTCTTAACCCTTTGTGTGTCTGGAAATAGTGTCTTATGTCGTCATTCACAGTATGTGTTGTTGGTACTTGTGTGTGTCGTTCTAGAAGCAGATTAAGACACAGCACGAAGTTAGGAGACAAGGTGACAGGCCCGACACATGTGATGTGCGCATGCATGTGACAGCTTCTATCACCAGCCTTTCTCTGGTCCTCTCGAGCGTTCGCAGCCGCCAGTATGTTAGGCGAAGAAACAGCTTGCATGCTTGCTAGCTGTTTTTTGTCTTTGTTTCGTACGCTCGAATTGATCGTCCCACACGCATGCAGAACTACGTCAACGTACGTTTGGTCACCAGGAATATACGGAGTACATGCGTGGAACATGCATGCAATGCATGCAACATAAACCACCTGTCGATCTCTCCTGCCGGGTACGTGGTCGGTTCGGTTCAGCTTAGTTTGTGGCGTCCGAGCGTGAGCACATGCATGGAATATACTTTAGTTTGGTGTGATTTTTCCCTTGACCCAATAATAACAAATTAACTAACAGTCGTATATCGCAGACCACACATCGATCGATCGAGGAAACGTAGTGCTCGTAGTAGTACGAAGCATCTCTCGCGCCATCTTGTGGTGGCCAAGGGGGCCACAAGCGCACGCATGAATTAACTGATCATGCAAATTAACTGGCGGCTCACCTGAGCGTGTGGCCAGAAGGGAGAGAGATGGTGTAGTCCGGTGTGTGTACCACGTTTGCAGCTGCACGTACGTTCGATCTTTCGGCGATTCGACCCTTTTTATTACTAGCTAGCTAGCTTGATGTGACCCGACATAGGTCAATCGGAAGATTTTGCTCTAGCTTAGCATCTAATAAATTAACCTGGGCGTGTGGCCAGGAGAGAGAGATTAAGTACCACGTTAGCAGCCGCTACAGTAGCCTGCATGTTCGATCTGTCGGTGATACTGATTAGACCATCTTTAGTTAGCTAGCATGATGGGACGCGACATAGGTCAATATGTAGATTTAGCTATTGCTTAGCATCGCATTAATTAAGCGCCACTTTCATAACCCCGAGCCAGAGCCACGTGAAGTTACGAATTAAGGTTACCAACATTTGAAAGTACAAGCGCTAGAGCAGAACAAAGTCCATTTCGCGTGAACTTAGCTAGTCTTGCTCTCCCGTCTTGGTCCACCCAGCCGGCCTTTGTCTCTCCTCCATGCCACCTTCTTCACCCTACCATTTCTTTCTTCCCTAGATACGTATATACATACACAATATCCGCATTATTGTTTTCACTTATGCCTCCTTTGGTTTAGAGGAATTTTGTAGGAATTTCATAAAATAGGATTTTTATAGAAAATTTCCTTTAGAGCTCTTTGGTTTGTAGGAATGAAATCCTATTCCTATGGAGGAATACTTCCTATCCTTCACATTTTACAGGAAAATAAACATTAGCCTAGACTCAACGGAAAAAAATCCTATGATGTGAATCAAAGGGCATCTCATTCCTTATTCCTACTCATAGGATTTGAGATACATATCATCTCACTTCCTATGATTTTTCTATTTCTATAATTTTCCTACCCTATGAACCAAAGGAGGCCTTGGATTTGTGGCTCATTCCGGGCCATGGAGGCGTCAGTATCGACGTGGAGCAGAACAAAGTTGGCGAGAGTTTATTATTATTAATAAAAAAAATACCATAGAACAATTGTTCTACGGTTTCGGGGTAAAAAACAAAAAACAATCGGGAAAAACTTATTATTATTAATAAAAAATACCGTAGAACAATTGTTCGGTTTCGGGGTTCAAGAAAAAACAAGGTTGGCAAGAAATCTCCTTTGGATTCCGCATGGAGAGCATGTGTGGATGGCGTGAATGTGGAAAAGAAGAACCTAAACGTCATCGCCCTACGTACTTCTCACTCGGCGGATGGTATCCAACATTCATCATACTTTCAGATTAACACGCGAACGAGACGGATCAGGCATGCATGGGGCTCAGTTGCATGAGTAACTGCAAAAGCATTTTTAGGAGAAACATTACACCAGTAAATGCTTGCATAACACTGTAGTAGTTTGCTTTACCCTAGAACTAAGTAATGCTCAAAGTTTCTTGTAAGTTTAATTGTCTATTTGTGTTCTTTTGCTTTGAAATTGGTTGGAAATTAATAGGAGTGCTGGTTTCTGTTTGGCAACGATGATGTCGTCAAGAGGAGCTCGGGTCGCAGCGTGGACTTCGGTAGTCGGTTCTTCCCGGCCTGTCCGAGGTGCTCTTATGTGGACACGGTCGGCGCAAGTCCTGCATATTTCCCTGGTGAGGCTCATTGTCAAAGTTGGAGCTGTTGGTTGCTTGCGCGTGTGGCGATCCGGTGGCATGTGCCATCGTGGCTTCTATACAGCTGTTTGCAGGTTGGCTTCGAGGTTGGAGCTCTATGGTGATGTCGGAGTCGCTCGTTCGGGGCAACCGGTGATGACGATGACGCTTGTGACTCCTCGGCGAATGCCTTTCTTCTTTGCAGCTTTGTGTCCCATATTGGTGGCCAGGTTGGCCGGTGGTGCCCATGTCATGTGGGTTGAGTTGTGTATCGGTTTTAGCACGGTTTTCCGCCAATTAATCGGGCAATTCTCTTCTTAATCAATGAATGGCAAATCTTTTGCCTCGTTTCAAGAAAAAAAATTATATGTGCGGAAAGAAATTTAAATCTATTTGGTACTGTACACATGATATTACTAATTTATTTTTCAAATACCCGGCTCCATGGAGCCCAACGCCCAAAACGCGGATTTCCTAAAATTCCTGTTACAAGTTACAGAAGGAGCTTGAGCGCCCCCAGTATCTACCTAGATTTATGCCCTGCACAGTACCTAACATACCTGCTTGGCTGTATTGAAAACATGTCGATATTAATACTTTTGGTTGAAAACTTTATTTTGCTGTCTATATCGTCAGATGCACACATCCAGTACATGAAAATGGTTGGATGGAAACTAGGCTGCTCTCCCGTCTTGGTCCACCCGGCCGGCCTTCGTCTCTCCTCCACACCACCTTCTTCACCCTACGATTTCTTTCTTCCCAAGGCACGTACACAAAATCTGATTTGGCGTTTTCGGTCAGATTGCTCGTCCCTTGCCATGGACAAGTCGGTCTCGATGGAACGAGCGGGCTAGCTACGAACGTGCCATTGCAGTTGCACTGCATGCACGCTACCAAACACTTGCTGGAAAAAGAAGAATTTGATCGTTAATTTGCACTATCAGGCGCTAATCACTCCACCAGTCCACACGGGATCAGAGCCCCTGCTGGCACGGAATTGCTTAACTTGGGAGTATGTACTCCTATGTAAAATATTCTTGGAAAAAGGTGCCCAAAGAAGAGAACATTTGCCGGACATAACTAAGTTGTTAAGAAATGATCTCTTTTGCGTTCAACATGAGAACATGTGGTTGCGCACGAATGTGGAAAAGAAGAACCTAAGACGTCATTCCCCTACCTCTCCCTGGCTGATGGAATATCCATGATGCATGCTTTCAGTTTCAGGTTAGCACGACAAGCACAAGGGATCAGGCATGCGTGCATGCATGGAGCTCACACCACCTTTGTTTCGTGTATTCTCTCATTGCGTGATTTCGGGGAAGAATTGGCCGGATGCATCCTCTCGGAAAAGAATTCTATGAGACCAGGTCTCACGCGAGACCCATCCTGATAAATGACACGTGACATTCACAAATCGCAAAACACCCCTCACCCTCCACTTAAAATCAGGGGGGAGATAGATTAGATGATTTGTGATTTGTGAATGTCACGTGTTATCCATCAGGACAGGTCTCACCTACTAACCGTAAGATCTGGTCTCATATAATTTTTTCCCATCCTCTCTATTGTCAGTCTTACAAAATTAGCGGCGATAACCAACATATGTATCCAGGAATTGAGGTTTGGGTATGTTACCTGTTGTTGCCGTTTCAAGCTACTCACCCAACAATTCATCACGGGGGGCCTGGATAAGCACCAACCAAAGGCATCTCATGAGATAGTCCGGACTCTAAGAGCATCTCCAGCCGATTCCCTAAAAGGATTTAGAAGAGGGAAAATTGGTTTTGAGGAGTAAAAACTGCACCTATCCGATCCTTTATATGTCGCCCGTGTTAGAATTTATGTTTATCTTTACTTGTAATCTCAACAACATATCTTCTTTCCCTCTCCTCCGTAGCTATCTCAAACTCCTCTGTAACAACCGTATCGATGGCGATCGGTTGCGTATACTTGTAAGCCACGGCAGGGCTTCTGCCTCACGTTAATATAAACCATCGCGGCTCCCTTACAGGGAGTAGGAACGCTTCCCAAAACCTAATATGGTCATCAAAGCCACCTCTTCCCTACACATCTAGCCACAACAAAAACAAAAACCAAAAACCACAACCGCCGCCGCCATGTCTTCCTCGTCGTCCGCCGCCCTCAACCTCGGGTCGCCGCCAACTGAGAAGCTTGCAAGAGGAAACTTCATCCTCTGGAAGGCACAAGTCCTACCAGCCCTGCGAGGTGCGCAGGTGACTGGTTTGCTGGACAATAGCGACGCAGCTCCGCCCAAAACGGTGGAGACCACGCAGACGGACAAGACCACGACCATGGTGCCGAACCCGCTGTATGCGGCCTAGATTGCCAAAGATCAACAGGTGCTCTCATATTTACTGAACTCCATGACTCCAGAGATACTTGCGCAGGTCATCGGGAAGGATTCCACCTTCGAGTTGTGGACAACGGTGACAGCCATCTTCGCCTCCCAATCGCAGTCTCGGATTACAAATCTGAGAATTGCGATCACCAACACCAAAAAGGGCACCATGTCAAGCTCCGCCTTTATGGCCAAGATGAAGAGTCTTGGCGATGAGCTAGCAGCCGCTGGCCGTCCGGTCTCTGACCCGGAGATGGTGGACTACATCCTGGAAGGGCTGGACCGTGACTATGATCCCGTGGTCGCGGCGATCGGCGCCATCAAGAACACGATCACCGCCGACGACCTCTTTGCCCAAATCTCTGCTTTCGACCAGAGAATGGAGATGTTGGGCGACGCATCTTCTGGTGGCTTCCACATGTCTGCAAACGCAGCTTACAGAGGCCGCGGCCAAGGTCGCGGGAAACCCTACAGCGAGCGTGGCACAAGGGGGCGTGGCCGAGGAGATCGGCAGCCTTCTCCTACTCGTGGCGGCAACGACTACAGAGGACGCCAGCGACAAAACCAACCGCAACAGGTGCGTGATCAGCAGCAGCGCGACAACCCTGAGTGCCAGATATGCCTCAAATATCATCCAGGGGGGGCGCGGCTCTGCTGGTGGCGCTATGAAGATGGAGAACCAGAAGAGAAGGCGGCGCATGCAGCCACCTACGGCGTAGATACCAATTGGTATGCCGACACGGGAGCCACCAACCACATTACAGGAGAACTTGATCAGCTGACAATGCGAGAGAAGTACAACGGAGGCGATCAAATCCACACGGCAAGCGGTTCTGGTATGGCAATAACACATATTGGTAGTTCAATTGTTAAAAACCCCATCAAAAATTTACATCTGAAAAATATTCTACATGTTCCTGAAGCAGCAAAAAGTCTTTTTTCTGTTCATCGATTCACTCATGATAATCATGTCCTCATAGAGTTTCATCCCTATTTTTTCTTGGTTAAGGATCTGGTCACGCGGAGAATCATTCTTAGAGGACGGTGTGTGGGACGTCTCTACCCACTCATATCATCATCATCATCAGCGTCAAATAAACAAGCATATCTCGTCACCAAGCCATCCTCAGCAAAGTGGCATAGTCGCTTGGGTCATCCGTCCTCAGTAATTATTAGACATGTCCTTAGCAAGAATAAGCTCTCTTATGAGCCTAGTGTTGAGTCAGTTTGTGATCCGTGTCAACAAGCAAAAAGTCATCAATTACCTTACCCTATCTCTACTAGTGTGTCCACTGCACCATTGCAACTCATATTTTCAGATGTATGGGGGCCAGCCCCCACTTCCGTTGGAAGATTTTCCTATTATGTAAGCTTCATTGATGACTATAGTAAATTTACTTGGATTTACTTGTTAAAGAAAAGATCTGATGTATTCCAAGTTTTTATCAACTTCCAAAACCTTGTTGAACGCAAACTGAACTCTAAAATTATTGCCATGCAAACAGACTGGGGAGGTGAGTATGAGAAACTCAGCTCATTCTTTCAAAAGCTTGGCATTTCTCATCATGTCTCTTGTCCTCATGCTCACCAACAAAACGGGTCTGCTGAAAGAAAGCAGCGTCATATTGTTGATGTAGGGCTCGCATTACTAGCTAATGCATCCATGCCACTTAAGTTCTGGGATGAAGCTTTCTTAACTGCTACATATCTTATCAACCTGCTTCCTAGTAAGGTCATCAAACTTGAAACACCCATCACACGACTCCTTGGTATAACACCAGATTACACATCTCTTCGCATCTTTGGCTGTGCATGTTGGCCAAATCTTCGGCCTTACAATACACGTAAATTTGCTTTTCGTTCAAAGAGATGTGTGTTCTTAGGATATAATCCCATGCACAAAGGAGTCAAGTGCTTGGATGTCCCTACAGGAAGAATCTATATATCTAGAGATGTTGTATTCGATGAGTCCATCTTTCCGTTTGCATCTCTACATCCCAACGCCGGTGCCCTCCTTCGAAAAGAAATTCTTCTCCTTCCTGAAAATCTCCGGAGTTTTGATCAAGGGGGAGACAATTGCACTGACCAAAATGATGATAATATTGCTAGCACCAGTTCTGCTCTTGTCCCTGTGCAGGTTGGCAACGAAAACAACGCTCCAAAGATGCCCAGAATGATCAAAACGAAGGGATATTTCATGTGCCGCAAGAAGATGAAAATGGCGCTGAAAACAGAGCTGATCCGGCGGCGCCAGCAACTCCTGTGCGGCAGTTGGCCTCGGATCGCGGGACGCAATCGTCCTTGGATCACGGGCTCAGCAGGCGCGGGCGCGCTCCCTCGCTCAGCCAGCCCCGCGCCTCCACGTCACCAGCCAGCGGGGCCGCATCTCCCTCGTGCTCCGCGTCACTGTCCCCCTGCATGCATGCGCCAGATGAGGCGGGATCCCCTGCATCCGCAGACTCTATGGACACCAGGATGATTGGTGGAGACGGGGCCACACCAGACGCATCTGGATCTTCTGTGGCAACGCCAGCAGGATCGCCTGGATCTTCTGCAGCAGATTCTCTTATGCAGCGTGTACAGCCAGCAGCTTCTACACGAGTCATGACACGTCTACAGAAAGGTATAAAGAATCCAAAAATACGTACTGATGGCACTATACGATATGGTATGTTGTGTATCTCAGGTGAACCAACAACGTTGAATGAGGCACTTGATGATCCAAGGTGGAAGAAAGCCATGGATGAAGAATACTCTGCACTCATGAAAAATAAAACCTGGCATCTTGTGCCAGACCAGAGAGGTAAAAATATTATTGATTGCAAATGGGTGTACAGAGTTAAAAACAAGGCAGATGGAACTGTTGACAGGTATAAGGCACAGTTGGTTGCAAAGGGTTTTAAACAACGCTATGGTATAGATTATGAAGATACCTTTAGTCCTGTTGTGAAAGCTGCCACAATAAGACTTGTTCTAGCTATTGCTGTGTCCAGAGGATGGAGTTTGCGTCAGCTGGATGTACAGAACGCGTTTTTGCATGGTGTTCTGGAAGAGGAAGTCTACATGAGACAACCACCTGGGTATGTGAGTAAGAAAACACCACATTATGTATGCAAACTTGACAAGTCACTTTATGGATTAAAACAGGCATCTAGAGCATGGTACTCTAGGTTGAGCACCCAATTAAGATGTCTTGGTTTCTTTGCATCAAGGGCTGACACATCACTTTTCATTTACAACAAGGCAAGAGTGATTATTTTTGTGCTTATCTATGTTGATGATATTATTGTGGCAAGTTCATCACAAGATGCTACTAATGCTCTTCTACATGACTTGAGCTCAGAGTTTGCCTTGAAGGATCTAGGAGATCTACACTTCTTTTTAGGCACTAAGGTTAAGAAAACCCAGGATGGAATAGTTTTGAATCAAGAGAAATATGCCAATGAGCTTTTGGTTCACATGGGCATGAAAAACTGTAAACCTGCACTTACTCCATTGTCCTCATTAGAAAGACTCTCAGCTTATGAAGGGGAGCCTCTTCAAGAGGTAGAAAGTACAAGGTATAGAAGCACTGTTGGAGCATTACAATACTTGACACTTACACGTCCAGATATCTCATTTGCTGTTAACAAAGTCTATCAGTATTTGCATGCTCCTACCACTGCACACTGGTCAGCTGTCAAGAGGATTGTGAGATATTGTGACGCCCCGGCTTGACCGTACACTAATCATACACGCAAACGTGTACGATCAAGATCAGGGACTCACGGGAAGATATCACAACACAACTCTACAAATAAAATAAGTCATACAAGCATCATATTACAAGCCAGGGGCCTCGAGGGCTCGAATACAAGAGCTCGATCACAGACGGGTCAGCGGAAGCAACAATATCTGAGTACAGACATAAGTTAAACAAGTTGCCATAAGATGGCTAGCACAAACTGGGATACAGATCGAAAGAGGCGCAGGCCTCCTGCCTGGGAATCCTCCTAAACTACTCCTGGTCGTCGTCAGCGGGCAACACGTAGTAGTAGGCACCTCCGGTGTAGCAGGAGTCGTCGTCGACGGTGGCATCTGGCTCCTCGGCTCCGACATCTGGTTGCGACAACCAGGTAGAAGGGATAGAGGGAAAAGAAGGAGAAAGCAACCGTGAGTACTCATCCAAAGTACTCGCAAGCAAGGAGCTACACTACATATGTATGCAATGGTATCAACTGGGATAAGGCTATTATAAGTGGACTGAATTGCAGAAAGCCGGAATAAGAGGGGGATAGCTAATCCTGTCGAAGACTACGCTTCTGGGAGCCTTCGTCTTGCAGCATTATAGAAGAGAGTAGACTGAAGATCCTCCAAGTAGCATCGCTATAGCATAATCCTAACCGCATATCCTCCCCTCGTCGCCCTGTGAGAGAGCGATCACCGGTTGTATCTGGCACTTGGAAGGGTAGGTGTGTTTTATTAAGTATCCGGTTCTAGTTGTCATAAGGTCAAGGTACAACTCGGGTCGTCCTTTTACGAGCGGACACGGCTATTCGAATAGATTAACTTCCCTGCAGGGGTGCACCACATAACCCAACACGCTCGATCCCATTTGGCCGGACACACTTTCCTGGGTCATTGCGCCCCCGGAAGATCAACACGTCGCAGCCCTACCTAGGCACAACAGAGAGGTCAGCACGCCGGTCTAAATCCTATGGCGCAGGGGTCTGGGCCCATCGCCCTTTGCACACCTGCACGTTGCGTACGCGGCCGGAAGCAGACCTAGCCTAGTGGCCTTCCAGTCCAATCCGGCGCGCGCCACTCAGTCGCTGACGTCACGAAGGCTTCGGCTGATACCACGACGCCGGGATACCCATAACTACTCCCGCGTAGATGGTTAGTGCGTATAGACCAAATGGCCAGACTCAGAGATCAAATACCCAGATCTCGTTAAGCGTGTTAAGTATCCGCGAACGTCGACCAGGGCCAGGCCCACCTCTCTCCTAGGTGGTCTCAACCTGCCCTGTCGCTTCGCCACAAAGATCCACACAGAGGCCGTTGGGACAAAGGTCCTTTCAGCCCCCAATCCGTGAATCACTCGCGGGTGCTCCACGAGCCGACCCGACTTTAGTCACCACATGTATCATGTATAAAGTATATAGTATATACCCGTGATCACCTCCCGAGTGATCACGGCCCGATAGTATAGCATGGCAGACGGACAAGAATGTAGGGCCACTGATGATAAACTAGCATCCTATACTAAGCATTAGGATTGCAGGTAAAGGTAACAACAGTAGTAGCAAGGACAGGCTATGCATCAGTATAGGATTAACGGGAAGCAGTAACATGCTACACTACTCTAATGCAAGCAGTATAGAGAAGAGTAGGCGATATCTGGTGATCAAAGGGGGGGCTTGCCTGGTTGCTCTGGCAAGAGAGAGTGGTCGTCAACTCCGTAGTCGTACTGGGTAGCAGCGGCGTCGGTCTCGGTGTCTAGCGAGAGAAGAGGGGGGAGAAACAATAAATATTTAAGCAAACATATGCATAGCGTTTGCATGACATGACAAGTAACGACGTTAGAGGTGCCCTAACGCGGTAGGTGATACCGGTGAAGGGGGATAACATCCGGGAAAGTATCCCCGGTGTTTCGCGTTTTCGGGCAGAGGAGCCGGAGGGGGAAAGTTGCGAGTTCGATATGTTAGGGAGTGTGTGGACGAACGGGCTGCGTATCCGGGTTCGTCTCGTCGTTCTGAGCAACTTTCATGTTGAAAATATTTTAATCCGAGTTACGGATTAAAAGATATGATTTTCTAAAGATTTTATTAATTTCTGGAATTTAATTAATTATTTAAATTAATTCAAAATAAATTAATGACATCAGCATGATGTCATGCTGACGTCAGCAGTCAACAGAGTTGACTGGGTCAAACTGACATGTGGGTCCAGTGGGACCCACCTGTCATACACTGTTTAGGTTAATTAGGTTTTAGCTAAACTAATCACAGTTTAATTAGACTAATTAGTTAATTTGATTAATCTAATTATGATTAATTAACTTAATTAATTCCTTAATTAATTAATTAATTAATTAATTATTTTTATTATATTAATTTTAATTCCTTTTTTTTTAATAAAACGTTCTGGGGCGTGGGCCCCCTGCTGTCAGTGGCCCCAGGGGGCCTTAACGGGTGCGGGCGCATGGGCGCGCGGGTGCAGGAGCCACGGGGCGCCCGTTAGCGGGCCGAGCCCCTGACCCAACGCAGCAGGGCACCGGCCAGGGGAGTCGTCGGCCGCGGCGGCCGGAGCGGCCGGAGCCGGGGCGTCGACGGAGAGGGGTTGGCCGCGGCGCGGGCCAGCAGCGTGGTTGGGGGGGCGGCGGAGCCGCGGCAGCACGACAAGAGGAGGGTCGGGCGCGACGAGCGGGACGGCGAGGCGTGCACGGGGCGCACGCGCACGGTGGCCACGGCGACGAGCGCCGGGCGCGCGCGGTGGCGCGTCGAGCAGGGGGGGAGGAGGAGGAGCAGCGCGGAGCAAGGTCGTGGAGGAGCCGAGCGGGGGAAGCAGAGCGGGCGAGTCCACGCGCGGGGCGCGGGCGATGCGGCGGCGCAGGGGCGCGGCGGGCCGCGGCAGGGGAGCCGCACGGGGAAGCGGGGAGGGGCCGGGGGCGGGACGGCCCGGCGCGGGCGACGGTGGCGCCGGAGCGCGTCGAGCGGCGACGGCCGAGGCGACCTAGGGGGAGAGGAGGGCGAAGGGGGAGCTCACGGGGGGGGGAGTAGGGCAACGGGGCAGTGGGCTCGGGGGCGGTCGGGGAAGACCGGCGAGGAGGAGGACGAGGAGGCGATCGGCGGGGGGGCGGCGGGGAAGTGGGGGTCGGGCTAGGGTTCCGGGGGGGTTATGTGGGAACGGGGTGGGGTCGGCTGGCCTGGTGGCCTGCTGGGCCGGAGCCCAGTGGGTTGCCCCTCTTTTTTTTTTGTTAGGTTTTGTCTTTTTCTTTTATTTATTTTCTCTTTTGTTTTTAATTCATTCTAAAATACTTAGGCAGTTCTTAAAATGTGTTGACTACACTATAATTACCAGTGCAATATTCTGCAACCCCCGAACATTTTTGTTTTAATTTTTGAAAACTTTTATTGTTAATTGTAATTTGAATTTGAATTTGAACGGTTTCGGATCGTTGCGAGGTTAGCAACAGTAATCGGGATGACGTGCCATGATTAGCGTGGGATTACTGTAGCAAGATTATCCGGGCGTTACAAATCTCCTCCACTACAAGAAATCTCGTCCCGAGATTTAGGAGGTAGAAGGAAACAGTGCGGGGTATTCATCACGCAGGCGATCCTCGCGTTCCCAGGTAGCTTCGTCCTCAGAGTGATTCGACCACTGGACCTTGAGGAACTTGATCGCCTTCTGGCGTGTGCGGCGTTCAGCTTGGTCGAGAATGCGGACCGGATGCTCCTTATAGGAGAGGTCCTGTTGCAATTCGAGCACTTCATGATCCACTGCTCGGATTGGGTCCTTGAAACAGCGTCGGAGTTGTGACACGTGGAACACATCGTGAACCTGAGAAAGGTTCGGCGGAAGCTCCAGTTGATATGCCACTTTTCCACGCCTTTCCAGAATAGTGAATGGGCCAATATAGCGGGGAGCTAGCTTGCCCTTGATCCCGAAGCGGTGAGCACCCTTCATTGGTGTAACTCGAAGATAAGCCTTTTCGCCAGGTTGATAGACCATGTCTTGGTGATGACGGTCATACTGACTTTTCTGACGTGACTGAGCAGTCTTGAGATGCTCGCGAATAATGCGAACTTGTTCTTCGGCCTGTTGGATAATATCCGGACCGAAGAGTGGGCGTTCCCCAGTTTCTGACCAGTTCAGAGGGGTTCGACACTTCCGTCCATAAAGCACTTCGAAGGGGGACATCTTCAGACTAGCTTGATAGCTATTATTATAAGAGAACTCGGCATATGGAAGAGATTCCTCCCATTTCTTGCCGAATGAGATTACACAAGCTCGAAGCATGTCTTCGAGAACTTGGTTGACACGTTCAACTTGCCCTTGTGACTTAGGATGGAACGCAGTACTGAACGACAGATGAGTCTCCATAGCTTCTTGGAAACTTGCCCAAAACCTTGAAGTGAATAAGCTGCCACGGTCTGAACTGATAACCAGTGGGATACCGTGAAGTGAAACAATTCTGGCCATGTAGAGAGTAGCAAGCTGACTAGCCGTGATTGTCTCTTTGACCGCCAGAAAATGGGCAACTTTGGAAAGCCGGTCAATGACGACAAGAATAGCATCATTACCTTTCTGCGATTTGGGAAAACCAGTGACGAAGTCCATCTCAACATGGTCCCATTTCCATTCAGGAATAGAGATAGGTTGCAGAGTTCCAGCAGGCCTTTGATGCTCTGCTTTGATTCGGCGACAAACGTCACATTCAGCAACATAACGAGCAATGTCCTGCTTCATATTAGACCACCAGAATCTTTGACGAATATCCTGGTACATCTTTGTACTACCAGGATGGATGGACAGAGGCGTATCATGGGCTTCTTGCATAACCCTTATAGTCTTATCCAGGTTTTTCTTCGAACATGGTACCACTAAGCGGCCTTTGAAATACAAGGCGCCATCGTCGGCGATCGTGAAGAATGAGAGCTTTCCCCTTTTGAGGTCGCGCTTAATCTTGAGGACTTCATCGTCACACTTCTGTATCCATTTGATGGTGTCCACAAGATCTGGTTTCGCAACCAGGGTATTGAGAGAACCCTTGGAAACAACATGGAGGTTCTGTTTGGGGAAACCTTCGGGAGGGGGAGCGAGTGATCCCGGAGGAACAATATGGAGGTTCAGCCTTCTAAATTCTTCAACAAGCGATGGGTGAACTTTGTGAGCCTGGAGGTGGTTACAGTAATACTTGCGGCTCAAGGCGTCAGCCATTACATTAGCCTTGCCGGGGGTATAGGATATACCCACGTCAAAGTCTGCAACAGTCTCAATCCATCTTTGCTGACGTAGATTTAAATCTGGCTGAGTAAACAGATACTTCAGACTTTGATGGTCGGTGAAGATCTCGCAACGATTACCGAGAAGGTAATGTCGCCACTGCTTCAGTGCATGAATGACAGCAGCAAGCTCGAGGTCGTGAACTGGGTAGTTTGCTTCATGAGGGCGCAGTTGACGAGAGGCATAAGCAATCACTCTGCGCTCTTGCATTAGGACACAGCCTAATCCTTGACGGGAAGCGTCGCAGTAAATGACGAAGTCCTTCTTAGTATCAGGTGGTGCAAGCACGGGGGCAGAAGTCAATTTGTCTTTGAGCGCCTGGAAACTTTCCTGACACTTGTTTGTCCAGTCGAACTTGACACCCTTATGCAATAAACTAGTCAGAGGCCTGGCAATCTTGGAGAAGTTCTCGACGAATCGACGGCAATAGCTGGCGAGACCGAGAAAACTTCGGACTTGCTTCACATTCTTAGGAGGAGTCCAATCGAGAATAGCCTGAACTCGTTCAGGGTTGACGGCAATACCATCCTTGGAGATGACATGCCCAAGATAGGTTACTTCGGGGAGCCAGAATTCACACTTGGAATACTTAGCATACAGCTGATGTTCTCGAAGTTTTTCCAGCACAAGACGAAGATGTTCAGCATGCTCCTCCTTGTTCTTGGAAAATACAAGGATATCGTCCAAATAAACCACGACGAACTTGTCGAGGTAATCCATGAATATATAATTCATCAGACGAGAGAAGGTGGCTGGAGCATTCGTTAAGCCGAATGACATGACGGTGTACTCGTATGATCCATACCGAGTAACGAAGGCGGTTTTTGGAATGTCCTCTTCACGAACACGGATCTGGTGGTAACCTAACCTCAAGTCGAGTTTGGAGAACACTGATGAGCCAGCCAGCTGATCATAAAGATCATTGATCCGAGGAAGTGGGTATTTATTCTGAATGGTAGCTTGGTTTATAGGACGGTAGTCTTGGACTAATCGGTTTGTCCCATCCTTCTTCTTAACAAAGAGAGAAGGTGCTCCCCAAGGAGAGCAACTTGGGCGAATGAAACCTTTGACAAGAGATTTGTCGATTTCCTCCTTAAGCTCAATGAGTTCATGCGGCGGCATCTTATAGGGTCGTTTAGCTATAGGGGTGATGCCGGGTTTCAAGTCGATGATGAATTCGACAGCTCTAGCAGGGGGAATCCCTGGAAGTTCTTCTGGGAAGACATCTTGGAATTCACGAACGACGAGAATGTTTTCAATGCCCTCGAGTGGTGCAGCGTTCAACGCATTCAAGGCATAAAGTCGTGCCTCGGCGTTCTGAACTAGATGAGCTTGGTAAGCTATTATTTCGTCAGAAGGGTGTAGCAGATGGACGACCTTAGTGGCGCAAACTATAGAAGCAGTATGCGCTTTCAACCAATCCATTCCCAGAATGAGGTCTATGTTAGACGACTTCAAGATAATGGGAGAGGCATAGAATTCCAGCCCTTCGATTTCCACGGGGACATCGATGCCAACCAATGAGGTTTGACATTGTCCCACGGCGGTTTTTACCAATACCGAAGTGTTCATCTCCTCACATTTAATGTCATGCTTGTATGCAAAATCTTCTGACATGAATGAATGCGATGCTCCTGAATCGAATAAAACAGATGCAGGTACTGAGTTTACGAGGAGTGTACCCATCACGGTAGCAGGCTGGTCTTGGGCTTCGTTCAGATCAACATGGTTGGCATGAACGCGACCATAAGACTTGGCATTGTTGTTGCGGGGCTGGTTGTTTCCACGGCCAGTTGCTGGAAGGGCCAGTTGATTCTGTTTCTGGTTGCATTCCCTAGCACGGTGCCCTGGTTGTCCACACCTGAAGCACAAACCATTCTCGGGAGTAGGAACAGGAGCTTGGGGTGGTGGAGCTGGAAGCCTTGGCTGCCTAGCTGGAGCAGTAGGCAGACGAGGTGCAGCATAGGACTGCCTTGGGGCAGGTGTATTAGGCTGGTACACGCTGTTGGGAATCCATATCTTGCGCTTCTGCGAGGACGGACCCGAAGATGAGCCCGTGTCACGGCTGCGCCTGTGAGAGCTCTGGTATTCCTGCAGACCAGTTTCGACATTGATGGCTTTGTTCACCAGAGTGGAGAAATCAGCAAAGTCATGCACTAGAAGTGCGAGTTTGATGTCAGCTTGAAGGCCATCCCGGAACTTTTCCTGTCTGCGTGCATCAGTTGCAATGTCCTCTTCAGCATAGCGGGACAAGTCCAGAAACTCCCGTTGATAAGCTTCCACAGTTTTGTTGCCTTGGGTGAGGTTGCGGAACTCACGCTTCTTCCGGTCCATGACTCCTTGAGGAATGAAGCGAGCCCGGAAGGCAGCTTGGAAGTCTGGCCAGGTGATGATTGTCCCAGCTGGCAGGGTACGCCTGTGGCTGTCCCACCATTGAGCTGCGGGTCCTTTCAGGAAGAATGAAGCAAAGGTGACATAGCTGGCAGGGACTACATCAGCAGACTCCATCTCATAGGTGATGTCACGGAGCCAGTCATCAGCATCCAGAGGCTGAATTGAGCTACGGTACACGGTTGGGTTGAGGCGCATGAAATCCTGCAGAGTCACTTGGGTTGGCTGCTGGTTCATATTGGGGCGAGGGAACTGAGCCATAATATTCTCCATGAACTGACGATTCAGCTCAAACTGTTGCATCATCCCAGCCATGTACTCAGGCGGTGGTGGGGGGTTGCCACCACGACCACGACCACCTGGTCTAACCATCCTGCTAATATATAACAGGGGTAGTTCAGCATTTAGAAATTTGCAAGCACAAGAATCATTCATGAAGAAACATGCACAACGAAAGCAGTACGATAGATACTACATAGTAGTCGGCATATCTTACAAAAGAGACCATGCATAGAGCTCGTTACACAGAGTTCGGTACAAAGTCTAAGACATCATAGGCGGCACGCAGGCTCGCGGCGAATGCAACTAACAGTAACAAGCAAGTCTACATCAGTCCCACGCGGTACTGTGGAGGTAGGTGTAGCCTGAAAGCTGGTAGTGTGGCAGCGGGTACACCACGTCGGCAACCTGGGGTCCGCGGGGGCTCTGGTGCTGAACCCGCCGCTCAGGTGGCAGAAGAGGGCCAAGTGCGGGAGAGTAGCCTCCCACCTCTGGCCAACCGACACCCTGAGGCATCACGGTCCTGGCGGGGTAGATAGCAGAACGCGGCAGCTCCCCAGATCCAACAAAGGGGTGTAACATCGTCAAAGCACGGTAGAGGTGCTGACGAGTGGTGTACAACTCGTGGCGAAGAGCTCGGTTAGCTCGATCCAGACCATCAGCATACAGAACAAAGTTCTGATGGTGGAAGGGCTCGCGGGTGACAGTGGAGTAGGCAGCAGTGTAGTAGCCCTCCGCACCAATATCAGATGCGATAGCAATGTGCCTAAAGGGGGAGGTGTCCAACTCCCGGTACTCCCTACGAAGGCGTGTCAGAGCAGCATAGGCAGCATCGTGAACTGCCATATCGATGGTCACTCCAACACCATAAGCGGTGTGCAGCACAGTAGTGGAGTCATAATCCCGGGAGTAGAGGTGGACGGTGGCACGGTACTGCTCCTGGTTAAAGCCCTGGTACTCCTCATAGACGGTGTACTCAGGGTGCCAGCGATAACCCAGATAGGTCATCATCTCAACCAACACAGCAGGTGATCCTGAGGCACCAATGGCCGTCGTGTGGCGCACGACCTGCCTCGTGGGTTCCATCTGAAAACAAAGATGTTTTCACAGGAGTCAAATGACAAGGTGGACAATGTTCAAATACTACTCTAAAGAATAACTAGGGCTTATCCAACTTTGGGGTGAATGTCGTAACGGGATCCTAGTGTCAGAGTTAATAAATTCGTTTAACCCGAGTAGAAGAGAGATCAGAGTCCCAGAGTAAGGATCGAGGAGTAAAAGATCCTAATATCACCCGATGGCGACGTGGGCCCGTAAGGCACACAGCCTAGTTAGTAAAAGTTTTTGCAATGTCTAGACTCGACTTCGGCCAAGGAGTGTGGAAGGGGGGATTCCTACAGGCAGTCGGCTCTGATACCAACTTGTGACGCCCCGGCTTGACCGTACACTAATCATACACGCAAACGTGTACGATCAAGATCAGGGACTCACGGGAAGATATCACAACACAACTCTACAAATAAAATAAGTCATACAAGCATCATATTACAAGCCAGGGGCCTCGAGGGCTCGAATACAAGAGCTCGATCACAGACGGGTCAGCGGAAGCAACAATATCTGAGTACAGACATAAGTTAAACAAGTTGCCATAAGATGGCTAGCACAAACTGGGATACAGATCGAAAGAGGCGCAGGCCTCCTGCCTGGGAATCCTCCTAAGCTACTCCTGGTCGTCGTCAGCGGGCAACACGTAGTAGTAGGCACCTCCGGTGTAGCAGGAGTCGTCGTCGACGGTGGCATCTGGCTCCTCGGCTCCGACATCTGGTTGCGACAACCAGGTAGAAGGGATAGAGGGAAAAGAAGGAGAAAGCAACCGTGAGTACTCATCCAAAGTACTCGCAAGCAAGGAGCTACACTACATATGTATGCAATGGTATCAACTGGGATAAGGCTATTATAAGTGGACTGAATTGCAGAAAGCCGGAATAAG
The DNA here is from genome assembly GCF_003073215.2 of Triticum urartu. Lineage (NCBI taxonomy): Eukaryota > Viridiplantae > Streptophyta > Magnoliopsida > Poales > Poaceae > Triticum > Triticum urartu. Next base: position 30,727,293 of record NC_053026.1, read on the forward strand.
AGGGGGATAGCTAATCCTGTCGAAGACTACGCTTCTGGGAGCCTTCGTCTTGCAGCATGTTAGAAGAGAGTAGACTGAAGTCCTCCAAGTAGCATCGCATAGCATAATCCTAACCGATGATCCTCCCCTCGTCGCCTGTGAGAGAGCGATCACCGGTTGTATCTGGCACTTGGAAGGGTGTGTTTTATTAAGTATCGGTTCTAGTTGTCATAAGGTCAAGGTACAACTCCAAGTCGTCCTGTTACCGAAGATCACGGCTATTCGAATAGATTAACTTCCCTGCAGGGGTGCACCACATACCCAACACGCTCGATCCCATTTGGCCGGACACACTTTCCTGGGTCATGCCCGGCCTCGGAAGATCAACACGTCGCAGCCCTACCTAGGCACAACAGAGAGGTCAGCACGCGGTCTAAATCCTATGGCGCAGGGGTCTGGGCCCATCGCCCATTGCACACCTGCACGTTGCGTACGCGAGCAGACCTAGCCTAGGCTTCCAGTCCAATCCGGCGCGCGCCACTCAGTCGCTGACGTCACGAAGGCTTCGGCTGATACCACGACGCGGATACCCATAACTACTCCCGCGTAGATGGTTAGTGCGTATAGACCAAATGGCCAGACTCAGATCAAATACCCAGATCTCGTTAAGCGTGTTAAGTATCCGCGAACGCCGACCAGGGCCAGGCCCACCTCTCTCCTAGGTGGCTCGGAACCTGCCCTGTCGCTCCGCCAAAGATCCACCAGAGGGCCGTCGGGACAAAGGTCCTTTCAGCCCCCAATCCGTGAATCACTCGCGGGTACTCCTCGAGCCAACCCGACTTTAGTCACCACATGTATCATGTTAAAGTATATAGTATATACCCGTGATCACCTCCCGAGTGATCACGGCCCGAATAGTATAGCATGGCAGACGGACAAGAATGTAGGGCCACTGATGATAAACTAGCATCCTATACTAAGCATTAGGATTGCAGGTAAAGGTAACAACAGTAGTAGCAAGGACAGGCTATGCATCAGGATAGGATTAACGGAAAGCAGTAACATGCTACATACTCTAATGCAAGCAGTATAGAGAAGAGTAGGCGATATCTGGTGATCAAAGGGGGGGCTTGCCTGGTTGCTCTGGCAAGAGAGAGGGATCGTCAACTCCGTAGTCGTACTGGGTAGCAGCGGCGTCGGTCTCGGTGTCTATCGAGAGAAGAGGGGGGAGAAACAATAAATATATAAGCAAGCATATGCATAGTGATGCATGACATGACAAGTAACGACGTTAGAGGTGCCCTAACGCGGTATTAGGTGATACCGGTGAAGGGGGATAACATCCGGGAAAGTATCCCCGGTGTTTCGCGTTTTCGGACAGAGCGGAGGTGAAAGTTGCGAGGTTCGACTATGCTAGGGATGTGGGACGAACGGGCTGCGTATCCGAATTCGTCTCGTCGTTCTGAGCAACTTTCATGTTGAAATATTTTAATCCGAGTTACGGATTAAAAGATATGATTTTCTAAAGATTTTATTAATTTCTGGAATTTAATTAATTAATTATTTAATTCGAAAAAAATGAATTTATGACATCAGCATGATGTCATGCTGACGTCAGCAGTCAACAGAGTTGACTGGGTCAAACTGACATGTGGGTCCAGTGGGACCCACCTGTCATACACTGTTTAGGTTAATTAGGTTTAATTAGTAATTAGGTTATATCTAATTATATTAATTAACTTAATTAATTCCTTAATTAATTAATTAATTAATTATTATTTTTTTATATTTTTAATTCTTTTTTTTTATAACGTTCTGGGGCGTGGGCCCCCTCTGTCAGTGGCCCCAGGGGGCCTTAACGGGTGCGGGCGCATGGGCGCGCGGGTGCAGGAGCCACGGGGCGCCCGTTAGCGGGCCGAGCCCCTGACCCAACGCAGCAGGGCACCGGCCAGGGGAGTCGTCGGCCGCGGCGGCCGGAGCGGCCGGAGCCGGGGCGTCGACGGAGAGGGGTTGGCCGCGGCGCGGGCCAGCAGCGTGGTTGGGGGGGCGGCGGAGCCGCGGCAGCACGACAAGAGGAGGGTCGGGCGCGACGAGCGGGACGGCGAGGCGTGCACGGGGCGCACGCGCACGGTGGCCACGGCACGAGCGCCGGGCGCGCGCGGTGGCGCGTCGAGCAGGGGGGGAGGAGGAGGAGCAGCGCGGAGCAAGGTCGTGGAGGAGCCGAGCGGGGGAAGCAGAGCGGCGGCGGGGGGCGGGGGGGGGGGTAGAGCAGCGGCAGGGGAGCGCACAGGAAGCGGTGAGGGGCCGGGGGCGAGATGGCCCGGCGCGGCGACGGTGGCGCCGGAGCGCATCGTGCGGCGACGCCCGAGGCGACCTAGGGGGAGAGGAGGGCGAAGGGGGAAGCTCACGGGGAGGAGGGGGAGTAGGGCAACGGGGCAGCGGGCTCGGGGGCGGTCGGGGAAGACCGGCGAGGAGGAGGACGAGGAGGCGATCGGCGGGGCCGGCAACGACGGCGTCGGGGTGGCCGTCTCCTCCCGATCCAATCGGGAGAGATGGGGGGAGATATTTTCGGAGTGGGGGGGTGGGGGTCGGGCTAGGGTTCCGGGGGGGTTATGTGGGAACGGGGTGGGCCGGTCGGCTGGCCTGGTGGCCTGCTGGGCCGGAGCCCAGTGGGTTGCCCCTCTTTTTTTTTTGTTAGGTTTTGTCTTTTTCTTTTATTTATTTTCTCTTTTGTTTTTAATTCATTCTAAAATACTTAGGCAGTTCTTAAAATGTGTTGACTACACTATAATTACCAGTGCAATATTCTGCAACCCCCGAACATTTTTGTTTTAATTTTTGAAAACTTTTATTGTTAATTGTAATTTGAATTTGAATTTGAACGGTTTCGGATCGTTGCGAGGTTAGCAACAGTAATCGGGATGACGTGCCATGATTAGCGTGGGATTACTGTAGCAAGATTATCCGGGCGTTACAGATATGTAAAACACACTATGAGCTTGGGCCTTAATTTCAGAAGTTCCAATTCTACACTTGTGAGTGCATTTTCTAATGCTGATTGGGCAGGTTGTAGGGATGACAGAAAATCAACTGGAGGTTTTGCAGTCTTTTTTGGGTCCAATCTTATCTCTTGGTGTGCAAGAAAGCAGGCAACGGTATTAAGGTCAAGTACAGAGGCTGAGTATAAATCTTTGGCAAATGCCACTGCAGAAATTATTTGGTTGGAGTCACTACTTGAGGAACTGGGAGTTAAGTTAAATTGTATCTCATGTCTTTGGTGTGACAACTTGGGTGCAACATATTTATCTGCAAATCCTGTATTCCATGCCAGAACAAAACATATTGAAATTGACTTTCACTTTGTGCGTGAAAGAGTTGCAGACAAGAAACTTGAGATACGGTTCATTCCCTCCAAAGATCAAGTAGCCGATGGATTTACCAAGGCACTGCCAGCAAAACCATTTGAAGAATTCAAGAGGAATTTGAACCTAGGATAGTTGAGATTAAGGGAGGGTGTTAGAATTTATGTTTATCTCTACTTGTAATCTCAACAACATATCTTCTTTCCCTCTCCTCAGTAGCTATCTCAAACTCCTCTGTAACAACCGTATCGATGGCGATCGGTTGCATATACTTGTAAGCCACGACATGGCTTCTGACTCACGTTAATATAAACCATCGCGGCTCCCTTACAGGGAGTAGGAACACTTCCCAAAACCTAATGGCCCACCCCCACCCCCCACCCCCACTCCCCGGCACATCGCCTTTCCCTTGTACGCACCACCCCGATACCCAAAATTCAACCCAGATCACCCGCCGGCCTTACGACGAGCATCGCAGCCACCCCACACCTCCTCCCACACTTCTAATCGGCCGACGCCAGTCCAAAATGGCGGGATCTAACTGTCGGAGGTTGCCGCCATCGATTTAAAGCACATATCCATGTTGTGGTGCTCAGCTAACCGGAGGCCGCGGTGGCACCCCATCCCCCTTTGTCGAACTGCCGCTGCGTCGCATAAGAAGTACCAGGGCATGCGGTAGTGGCCTTGGGGGACATGGGTGTCTGAAATCAAGGATGCAGGCACATACATCCAGTGTTGGCTGAGGTCGTTCCAATTGGCGGAGCTCGCGGCGAGGGCATACGACATCAAGGCGGCGTGCTCTATGACAGTAAAGTGAAGCTAAAGTTCCCCATCGGCAGCTGTAGCGTCCCAACGACCATCGATTGCTCTCATGCCGTGGGCTGCGGGAGAATTGAGAGGCCTTCGAGCGGCTCCAGGTTGTAAAGTAATTTGGGAAGCGTAGAACCCTTTGTCTCGGGCCGCGTTGTATATATTGAGGCAAAGCGTTGGTTCACAAGTTACAGAGAGAGGGATCGAGGAGATCGACCAGAAGATCGACCAGGATGAGGAGGAGATAGACCAGGAAAGGTCGTTACATGGGATAAGGAGAAGAAGAGATAGAATTGAGAGATACAAGTTTAAACAACCTCTCCTATCCTATACAATAATTCTAACACTCCCCCTCAATCTAAACCTCAAGCCTTGCTAAGGTTGAGATTGTATTTGAACTCATCCAATCTTCTCTCGGTCAAGGGCTTAGTAAACCCATCCGCAAGCTGGTCACCTGTAGGAATGAACCGAATCTCAAGTAGCTTTCGAGCTACCCTCTCTCGGACAAAATGAAAATCCACCTCAATGTGTTTTGTTCATGCATGGAAGACATGATTTGCTGAAAGATACGTTGCACCAATATTGTCACACCATAACCGTGCAACCTTAGGAGCTTTGATTCCAAGCTCATAAAGTAATGTTTGTATCCACATTACTTCAGCTGTGGCATTTGCTAATGACTTATACTCAGCTTGTGTACTTGACCTTGAAACAGTAGCATGCTTCCTTGCACTCCATGACACAAGGTTAGATCCCAGAAACACAACAAAACCACCAGTAGATCTTCTGTCATCAGCACACCCTGCCCGGTCTGCATCAGAATATGCAGTAACAAGCAAAGAAGGGGACTTGACAATCTGCAGTCCAAGCCCTTGAGAATACTGGAGATACCTTAGAATTCTTTTAACGGCTGTCCAATGAGTAGTTCTAGGAGCATGCAAATATTGACACACCTTGTTCACTGAGTAAGAAATATCAGGACGTGTAAGTATTAAATACTGCAAGTCACCAACAACACTTCTATAATTTGGTGCATCTTCTGGACCAAGGGCTTCTCCACTATCAACTGTAAGTTTTTCTGAGGTGGAAATTGGTGTGCTGACTGGTTTGCAATTCTCCAATCCCACCCTCTTTAGAACATCAGCCGTATATTTCTCTTGTGAGAGAAGTATGCCATCTCTGACTTGCTTTACTTCTATGCCAAGAAAATAGTGAAGATCACCTAGATCCTTGAGAGCAAATTCAAGTTTCAGATCCTTAAGCAAACAAGTTGTGGCTTCTTGACTTGAACTAGCAACAATTATATCATCAACATAAACAAGCTCAAAAACATTGATATTTCCTTTGCTATAAAAGAACAAGGATGTGTCTGTTTTGGATGGTGTGAACCCAAGATGTTGTAACTGCATGCTCAACCTAGAATACCATGCTCTTGGAGCCCGCTTGAGTCCATATAATGCCTTATCCAACTTACATACATAATGTGGTGTGCTATAGCTTTCATAACCTGGTGGTTGCCGCATGAACACTTCTTCCTCAAGAACACCATGAAGAAACGCGTTCTGAACATCTAGCTGTCTTAAGCTCCATCCTCTAGAAATAGCAATGGACAAAACAAGACAAATGGTAGTTGCTTTAGCCATAGGACTAAAGGTATCATCATAATCAATTCCAAACCTTTGTTTAAAACCTTTTGCAACCAACCTTGCCTTGTACCTGTCTATACTACCATCAGATTTCCTTTTGATCTTGTATACCCACTTACAATCAATTATGTTGGCACCACGTTGCGGTGGTACTAGATGCCAGGTCTGATTTTTTATGAGTGCATTATATTCATTATCCATGGCCTCCTTCCAATCCTTGTTAGCAAGTGTATCATGCAAATTAATAGGTTCACCAGTAGTGGCAAGAAAAGCACGCTTGGTCGGACCGGTGTTATGTTCCTTGATTTTGCGTCCCTTACGCGGTTGGGTGTTATGGGAACCCCTTGACAGTTCGCTTTGAATAAAACTCCTCCAGCAAGGCCCAACCTTGGTTTTACATTTGCCTAACAACCTATCACCTTCCCTTGGGTTCTGCAGACTCAAGGGTCATCTTTATTTTACCCCCCCCGGGCCAGTGCTTCTCTACGTGTTGGTCCGAACCAGATCCACTTGCGGCGTCACCTCGGGGAAACTTGAGGGCTGGTTTTAGCTGTACGTAGTGTTCATCCGGTGTTGCCCTGAGAACGAGATATGTGCAGCTCCTATCAGGATGTCGGCGCATCGAGCGGTCTTGCTGGTCCTGTTTTACCATTGTCAAAATGTCTTGTAACCGGGATTCCGAGACTGATCGGGTCTTCCCGGGAGAAGGAATATCCTTCGTTGACCGTGAGAGCTTGTGATGGGATAAGTTGGGACACCCCTGCAGGGTTTGAACTTTCGAAAGCCATGCCCGCAGTTATGTGGCAGATGGGAATTTGTTAATATCCGGTTGTAAAGAACTTAACACTTAACTTAATTAAAATGAATCAACCGCGTGTGTAGCCGTGATGGTCTCTTTTCGGCGGAGTCCGAGAAGAGAACACGGTCCCGTGTTATGCTTGAACGTAAGTAGCTTCAGGATCACTTCTTGATCACTATTAGCCTCTCACCATGCTTTGCTTCTCTTCTCTCTCTCTTTTGCGTAAGTTAGCCACCATATATGCTAGTGCTTGCTGCAGCTCCACCTCACTACCCTTTCGTACCTTTAAGCTTAAATAGTCTTGATCACGAGGGTGTGAGATTGCTGAGTCCCCATGACTCACAGATACTTCCAAACAGATGCAGGTGCCGATGATGCCAGTGCAGGTGACGTAACCGAGCTTAAGTGGGAGCTCGATGAAGATCTTGTTCGATGTTTTATGTCTTTTCTGGTTGATCAATAGTGGAGCCCAGTTGGGACGATCGGGGATCTAGCATTTGGGGTTGTCTTTCTTTGTTTTGGTTCTGTAGTCGGACCTTGATTGTATTCTGGATGATATATGACTATTTATGTTTTGTGTGAAGCAGCGATTGTAAGCCGACTCTTTATCCCTTTCTTATTCAGTACATGGGATGTGTAAACATTACCCCTCTTGCGACATGCCTACCATGCGGCTATGCCTCTAAGTCGTGCCCCGACACGTGGGAGATATAGCCGCATTGTGGGAGTTACACACGCAAGATCTATCTAGGAGATGCATAGCAACAAGAGGGGAAGAGTGTTGTCCACGTACCCTCGTAGACCGTAAGTGGAAGCGTTATGACAACGCGGTTGATGTAGTCGAACATCTTCACGATCCGACCGATCCTAGTACCGAAGGTACGACACCTCCGCGATCTGCACACGTTCAGCTCGGTGACATCCCGCGAACTCTAGATCCAGCTGAGTGTCGAGGGAGAGTTTCGTCAGCACGACGGCATGATGACGGTGATGATGAAGCTACCGGAACAGGGCTTCGCCTAAGCACCGTTATGATATGACCGAGGTAGATTATGGTGGAGGGGGGCACTGCACACGGCTAAGACAATGATCAACTTGTGTTTCTATGGGGTGCCCCCTTCCCCCGTATATAAAGGAGTGGAGGAGGGGGGAGGGCCAGCCCTCTATGGCGCGCCCTAGGGGATTCCTACTCCCATCGGGAGTAGGATTCCCCTTTCCATGTAGGAGTAGGAGAGGAAGGAAGGAGGAGAGAGGGAGGAAGGAAAGGGGGGGCGGCCTGTTGGAAATATGCCCTAGAGGCAATAATAAAATGGTTATTATTATATTTCTTTGTTCATGATAATTGTCTATTGTTCATGCTATAATTGTGTTATCCGAAAATCGTAATACATGTGTGAATACATAGACCACAACATGTCCCTAGTGAGCCTCTAGTTGACTAGCTCGTTGATCAAAATATAGTCATGGTTTCCTGACTATGGACATTGGATGTCATTGATAACGGATCACATCATTAGGAGAATGATGTGATGGCAAGACCCAATCCTAAGCATAGCTCTAAGATCGTGTAGTTCGTTTGCTATAGCTTTTCCGAATGTCAAGTATCATTTCCTTAGACCATGAGATTGTGCAACTCCCGGATACCGTAGGAGTGCTTTGAGTGTGCCAAACGTCACAACGTAACTGGGTGACTATAAAGGTACACTACAGGTATCTCCGAAAGTGTCTGTTGGGTTGGCACGAATCGAGACTGGGATTTGTCACTCCGTATGACGGAGAGGTATCTCTGGGCCCACTCGGTAATGCATCATCATAATGAGCTCAATGTGACCAAGTGGTTGATCACGGGATCATGCATTACGGTATGAGTAAAGTGACTTGCCGGTAACGAGATTGAACGAGGTATTGGGATACCGACGATCGAGTCTCGGGCAAGTAACGTACCGATTGACAAAGGGAATTGTATACGGATTGATTGAATCCTCGACATCGTGGTTCATCCGATGAGATCATCGAGGAGCATGTGGGAGCCAACATGGGTATCCAGATCCCACCTGTTGGTTATTGACCGGAGAGTCGTCTCGGTCATGTCTGCGTGTCTCCCGAACCCGTAGGGTCTACACACTTAAGGTTCGGTGACACTAGGGTTGTTGAGATATTAGTATACGGTAACCCGAAAGTTGTTCGGAGTCTCGGATGAGATCCCAGACGTCACGAGGAGTTCCGGAATGGTCCGGAGGTGAAGATTTATATATAGGAAGTCAAGTTTCGGCCATCGGGAAAGTTTCGGGGGTAATCGGTATTGTACCGGGACCACCGGAAGGGTCCCGGGGGTCCACCGGGTGGGGCCACCTATCCCGGAGGGCCCCATGGGCTGAAGTGGGAGGGGAACCAGCCCCTAGTGGGCTGGTGCGCCCCCCCATGGGCCTCCCCCCGCGCCTAGGGTTGAAAACCCTAGGGGTGGGGGCGCACCACTTGCCTTGGGGGGCAAGCCACCCCTTGGCCGCCGCCCTCCCTTGGAGATGGCATCTCCTAGGGCCAGCGCCCCCTAGGGGTCCTATAAATAGTGGGGGGGAGGGAGGGCAGCTGCACCATAGCCCCTGGCCTCTCCCTCTCCCTCTCGTGACACTCCTCCATCTCTCTGTGCTTGGCGAAGCCCTGCCGAGATCACCGTTGCTTCCACCACAACGCCGTCGTGCTGCTGGATCTCCATCAACCTCTCCTTCCCCCTTGCTGGATCAAGTTGGAGGAGACGTCTTCCCAACCGTACGTGTGTTGAACGTGGAGGTGCCGTCCGTTCGTCGCTAGGTCATCGGTGATTTCGATCACGACGAGTACGACTCCATCAACCCCGTTCTCTTGAACACTTCCGCGCGCGATCTACAAGGGTATGTAGATGCACTCCTCTCTCCCTCGTTGCTAGATGACTCCATAGATTGATCTTGGTGATGCGTAGAAAATTTTAAAATTCTGCTACGTTCCCCAACAGTGGCATCATGAGCTAGGTCTATGCGTAGTTTCTATGCACGAGTAGAACACAAAGCAGTTGTGGGCGTCGATATTGTCCATTTGCTTGCCGTTACTAGTCTTATCTTGATTTGGCGGCATCGTGGGATGAAGCGGCCCGGACCGACCTTACACGTACGCTTACGTGAGAATGGTTCCACCGATTGACATGCACTAGTTGCATAAGGTGGCTGGCGGGTGTCTGTCTCTCCCACTTTAGTCGGATCGAATTCGATGAAAAGGGTCCTTATGAAGGGTAAATAGCAATTGGCATATCACGTTGTGGTTTTGGCATAGGTAAGAAACGTTCTTGCTAGAAACCTATAGCATCCACGTAAAAACTTGCAACAACAATTAGAGGACGTCTAACTTGTTTTTGCAGCATGTGCCGTGTGATGTGATATGGCCAAAAGGATGTGATGAATGATATATGTGATGTATGAGATTGATCATGTTCTTGTAATAGGAGTCACGACTTGCATGTCGATGAGTATGACAACCGGCAGGAGCCATAGGAGTTGTCTTAATTTATTTATGACCTGCGTGTCAACATAAACGTCATGTAATTACTTTACTTTATTGCTAAAGCGTTAGCCATAGTAGTAGAAGTAATAGATGACGAGGCAACTTCAAGAAGACACAATGATGGAGATCATGATGATGGATATCATGGTGTCATGCCGGTGACAACGATGATCATGAAGCCCCGAAGATGGAGATCAAAAGGAGCAAATGATATTGGCCATATCATGTCACCATTTGATTGCATGTGATGTTTATCATGTTCTGCATCTTATTTGCTTAGAACGACGGTAGCTTAAATAAGATGATCCCTCGGAATAATTTCAAGAAAGTGTTCCCCCTAACTGTGCACCGTTGCGAAGGTTCGTTGTTTCGAAGCACCACGTGATGATCGGGTGTGATAGATTCTAACGTTCGAATACAACGGGTGTAAGCCAGATTTACACACGCAATACACTTAGGTTGACTTGACGAGCCTAGCATGTACAGACATGGCCTCGGAACACGGAAGACCGAAAGGTCGAGCATGAGTCATATAGAAGATACGATCAACATGAAGATGTTCACCGATGTTGACTAGTCCGTCTCACGTGATGATCGGACACGGCCTAGTTGACTCGGATCATGTTTCACTTAGATGACTAGAGGGATGTCTATCTGAATGGGAGTTCATTGAATAATTTGATTAGATGAACTTAATTATCATGAACTTAGTATAAAATCTTTACACTATGTCTTGTAGATAAAATGGCCCACGCTAATGTTGCCCTCAACTTCAACGTGTTCCTAAAGAAAACCAAGCTGAAAGATGATGGCAGCAACTATACGGACTGGGTCCGGAACCTGAGGATCATCCTCATAGCTGCCAAGAAAGATTATGTCCTAGAAGCACCGCTAGGTGACGCACCCATCCCAGAGAACCAAGATGTTATGAACGCTTGGCAGTCATGTGCTGATGATTAATCCCTCGTTCAGTGTGGCATGCTTTACAGCTTAGAACCGGGGCTCCAAAAGCGTTTTGAGCGACACGGAGCATATGAGATGTTCGAAGAGCTGAAAATGGTTTTCCAAGCTCTTGCCCGGGTCGAGAGATATGAAGTCTTCGACAAGTTCTTCAGTTGTAAGATGGAGGAAAATAGTTCTGTCAGTGAGCACATACTCAAAATGTCTGGGTTGCATAACCGCTTGACTCAGCTGGGAGTTAATCTCCCGGATGACGCGGTCATTGACAGAATCCTTCAGTCGCTTCCACCGAGCTACAAGAACTTTGTGATGAAATTCAATATGCAGGGGATGGAGAAGAACATTCCTGAGATATATTCAATGCTGAAATCAGCGGAGGTGGAAATCAAAAAGGAACATCAAGTGTTGATGGTGAATAAAACCACTAAGTTCAAGAAAGGCAAGGGTAAAAAGAACTTCAAGAAGGACGGCAAGGGAGTTGCCACGCCCGGTAAGCAAGCTGCCGGGAAGAAGTCAAAGAATGGACCCAAGCCTGAGACTGAGTGTTTTTATTGCAAGGGAAGTGGTTACTGGAAGCGGAACTGCCCCAAATACTTAGCGGACAAGAAGGCCGGCAACACTAAAGGTATATGTGATATACATGTAATTGATGTGTACCTTACCAGTACTCGTAGTAGCTCCTGGGTATTTGATACCGGTGCGGTTGCTCACATTTATAACTCAAAGCAGGAGCTGCGGAATAAGCGGAGACTGGCGAAGGACGAGGTGACGATGCGCGTCGGGAATGGTTCCAAGGTCGATGTGATCGCCGTCGGCATGCTACCTCTACATTTACCTATGGGATTAGTTTTAAACCTCAATAATTATTATTTAGTACCAGCTTTGAGCATGAACATTGTATCAGGATCTCGTTTAATTCGAGATGGCTACTCATTTAAATCCGAGAATAATGGTTGTTCTATTTATATGAGAGATATGTTTTATGGTCATGCTCCGCTGGTGAATGGTTTATTCTTAATGAATCTCGAGCGTAATGTTACACATATTCATAGTGTGAATACCAAAATATGTAAGGTTGATAATGATAGTCCCACATACTTGTGGCACTGCCGCCTTGGTCACATAGGTGTCAAACGCATGAATAAGCTCCATGCAGATGGACTTTTGGAGTCTCTTGATTACGAATCATTTGACACGTGTGAACCATGCCTCATGGGTAAAATGACCAAGACTCCGTTCTCAGGAACAATGGAGCGAGCAACCAACTTATTGGAAATCATACATACTGATGTGTGCGGTCCAATGAGTGTTGAGGCTCGCGGTGGCTATCGTTATGTTCTCACCCTCACTGATGACTTGAGTAGATATGGGTATGTCTACTTAATGAAACACAAGTCTGAGACCTTTGAAAAGTTCAAGGAATTTCAGAGTGAGGTTGAGAATCAACGTGACAGGAAAATCAAGTTCTTGCGATCAGATCGTGGGGGGGAAATACTTGAGTCACGAATTTGGCACACACTTAAGACAATGTGGAATAGTTTCACAACTCACGCCGCTTGGAACACCTCAGCGTAATGGTGTGTCCGAACGTCGTAATCGCACTCTATTGGATATGGTGCGATCTATGATGTCTGTTACCGATTTACCGCTATCATTTTGGGGCTATGCTTTAGAGACTGCCGCATTCACTTTAAATAGGGCTCCGTCGAAATCCATTGAGACGACACCGTATGAATTATGGTTTGGGAAGAAACCTAAGCTGTTATTTCTAAAAGTTTGGGGATGCGATGCTTATGTCAAGAAACTTCAACCTGAAAAGCTCAAACCCAAGTCGGAAAAATGCGTCTTCATAGGATACCCTAAAGAAACTATTGGGTATACCTTCTACCTCAGATCCGAAGGCAAGATCTTTGTTGCCAAGAATGGATCCTTTCTAGAGAAAGAGTTTCTCTCGAAAGAAATAAGTGGGAGGAAAGTAGAACTCGATGAAGTATTACCTCTTGAACCGGTAAGTGGCGCAGCTCAAGAAAATGTTCCTGAGGTGCCTGCACTGACTAGAGAGGAAGTTAATGATGATGATCATGAAGCTTCAGATCAAGTTGCTACTGAACTTCGTAGGTCCACAAGGACACGTTCCGCACCAGAGTGGTACGGAAACCCTGTCTTGGAAATCATGTTGTTAGACAACGGTGAACCTTCGAACTATGAGGAAGCGATGGCGGGCCCAGATTCCGACAAATGGCTGGAAGCCATGAAATCCGAGATAGGATCCATGTATGAAAACGAAGTATGGACTTTGACTGACTTGCCCGATGATCGGCGAGCCATAGAAAATAAATGGATCTTTAAGAAGAAGACAGACGCGGATGGTAATGTAACCATCTATAAAGCTCGGCTTGTCGCTAAGGGTTATCGACAAGTTCAAGCGTAGCGAAGCTGAAGTCCGTCCGAATCATGTTAGCAATTGCCGCATTCTATGATTATGAGATATGGCAAATGGACGTCAAAACGGCATTCCTTAATGGTTTCCTTAAGGAAGAATTATATATGATGCAGCCGGAAGGTTTTGTCGATCCTAAGAATGCTGACAAGGTGTGCAAGCTCCAACGCTCTATTTATGGGCTGGCACAAGCATCTTGAAGTTGGAACATTCGTTTTGATGAGATGATCAAAGCGTTTGGGTTTACGCAGACTTATGGAGAAGCCTGCATTTACGAGAAAGTGAGTGGGAGCTCTGTAGCATTTCTCATATTGTATGTGGATGACATATTGTTGATGGGAAATGATATAGAATTCTTGGAAAGCATAAAGGCCTACTTGAACAAGTGTTTTTCAATGAAGGATCTTGGAGAAGCTGCTTACATATTAGGCATCAAGATCTATAGAGATAGATCGAGATGCCTCATTGGTCTTTCACAGAGTACGTACCTTGACAAGATATTGAAGAAGTTCAATATGGATCAGTCAAAGAAGGGGTTCTTGCCTGTATTACAAGGTACGAGATTGAGCACGGCTCAATGCCCGACCACGGCAGAAGATAGAGAAAAGGTGAGTGTCGTCCCCTATGCCTCAGCCATAGGGTCTATCATGTATGCTATGCTGTGTACCAGACCTGATGTAAACCTTGCCGTAAGTTTGGTAGGAAGGTACCAAAGTAATCCCGACATGGAACACTGGACAGCGGTCAAGAATATCCTGAAGTACCTGAAGAGGACTAAGGATATGTTTCTCGTTTATGGAGGTGACGAAGGGCTTGTCATAAAGGGTTACGTCGATGCTAGCTTCGACACAGATCTGGATGACTCTAAGTCACAAACCGGATAAGTGTATATTTTGAATGGTGGGGCAGTAAGCTGGTGCAGTTGCAAGCAAAGCGTTGTGGCGGGATCTACATGTGAAGCGGAGTACATGGCAGCCTCGGAGGCAGCACAAGAAGCAGTCTGGGTGAAGGAGTTCAGTACCGACCTAGGAGTCATACCCAATGCGTCGGGCCCGATGACTCTCTTCTATGACAACACTGGAGCTATTGCCCTTGCCAAGGAGCCCAGGTTTCACAGGAAGACCAGGCATATCAAGCGTCGCTTCAACTCCATTCGTGAAAGTGTTCAAAATGGAGACATAGATATTTGTAAAGTACACATGGATCTGAATGTGGCAGATCCGTTGACTAAACCTCTCCCTAGAGCAAAACATGATCAACACCAGAACTGCATGGGTGTTCGATTCACAATGTAACTAGACTATTGACTCTAGTGCAAGTGGGAGACTGTTGGAAATATGCCCTAGAGGCAATAATAAAATGGTTATTATTATATTTCTTTGATCATGATAATTGTCTATTATTCATGCTATAATTGTGTTATCCGGAAATCGTAATACATGTGTGAATACATAGACCACAACATGTCCCTAGTGAGCCTCTAGTTGACTAGCTCGTTGATCAAAAGGTAGTCATGGTTTCCTGACTATGGACATTGGATGTCATTGATAACGGGATCACATCATTAGGAGAATGATGTGATGGACAAGACCCAATCCTAAGCATAGCTTAAAGATCGTGTAGTTCGTTTGCTAGAGCTTTTCTGAATGTCAAGTATCATTTCCTTAGACCATGAGATTGTGCAACTCCCGGATATCGTAGGAGTGCTTTGGGTGTACCAAACATCACAACGTAACTGGGTGACTATAAAGGTGCACTACGGGTATCTCCGAAAGTGTCTGTTGGGTTGGCACGAATCGAGACTAGGATTTGTCACTCCGTATGACGGAGAGGTATCTCTGGGCCCACTCGGTAATGCATCATCATAATGAGATCAATGTGACCAAGTGGTTGATCACGGGATCATGCATTATGGTACGAGTAAAGTGACTTGCCGGTAACGAGATTGAACGAGGTATTGGGATACCGACGATCGAGTCTCGGGCAAGTAACGTACCGATTGACAAAGGGAATTGTATACGGATTGATTGAATCCTCGACATCGTGGTTCATCCGATGAGATCATCGAGGAGCATGTGGGAGCCAACATGGGTATCCAGATCCCGCTGTTGGTTATTGACCGGAGAGTCGTCTCGGTCATGTCTGCGTGTCTCCCGAACCCGTAGGGTCTACACACTTAAGGTTCGATGACACTAGGGTTGTTGAGATATTAGTATACGGTAACCCGAAAGTTGTCCGGAGTCCCGGATGAGATCCCGGACGTCACGAGGAGTTCCGGAATGGTCCGGAGGTGAAGATTTATATATAGGAAGTCAAGTTTTGGCCATCGGGAAAGTTTCGGGGGTAATCGGTATTGTACCGGGACCACCGGAAGGGTCCCGGGGGTCCACCGGGTGGGGCCACCTATCCCGGAGGGCCCCATGGGCTAAAGTGGGAGGGGAACCAGCCCCTAGTGGGCTGGTGCGCCCCACTTGGGCCTCCCCCTGCGCCTAGGGTTGGAAACCCTAGGGGTGGGGGGCGCCCCACTTGGCTTGGGGGGCACTCCACCCCCCCTTGGCCGCCCCCCCTTGGAGATCCCATCTCCTAGGGCCGGCGCCCCCCTAGGGGTCCTATATATAGTGGGGGGAGGGAGGGCAGCCGCACCCTAGCCCCTGGCGCCTCCCTCTCCCTCCCGTGACACTCCTCCCTCTCCCTGAGCTTGGCGAAGCCCTGCCGAGATCACCGTTGCTTCCACCACCACGCCGTCGTGCTGCTGGATCTCCATCAACCTCGCCTTCCCCCTTGCTGGATCAAGTTGGAGGAGACGTCTTCCCAACCGTACATGTGTTGAACACGGAGGTGCCGACTGTTCGGCGCTAGGTCATTGGTGATTTGGATCACGACGAGTACGACTCCATCAACCCCGTTCTCTTGAACGCTTCCGCTCGCGATCTACAAGGGTATGTAGATGCACTCTCCTCTCCCTCCTTGCTAGATGACTCCATAGATTGATCTTGGTGATGCGTAGAATTTTTTTAAAATTCTGCTACGTTCCCCAACATGGTCCGCCGTGGGCCGCCGCCCGGTCGGCTGCGCTGTCGGCCACCAGGGGGCGCAGGTGCGAATCCACGCAGGATCGCGCGCCGCCCTGCGCTGGAGACTGCCGCAGATCCTCCTGGGATCGCGCGCTGGCAGCAGGATCATCCTCAGAGACCATGCCATATTTGTCCTGTGTACACATAAAATGACGAGTAGAATCTGTACAAGCTCCATTAGATTCACAATTTTCTGTGGATTTTTGCACATGATCATGATCATTTAATTCACCCCCGTGATCAGGACATGTAGAATAGTCTGGTAGGAGTGCAATTTCTGCACGAAGCAAGGCGCCGACATTGGGATGAATTAGGGAAAATGGGAATAATGTTTCATCAAAGATAACATCACGGGAGATATATATGCGTCTAGTGGATGGTTCAAGACATTTATATCCTTCGTGGAGATTACTGTACCCAATAAAGACACATTGTGTGGAGCGAAACTCTAATTTGTGACGATTGTATGGACGTAGGTTGGGGTAACAAGCACAACCAAATTTTTTGAGATAGTTGTAATCTGGCTGTTGATGATACAATCGTTCTAAAGGAGTGGAATTACCAATGACCTTACTAGGAAGACGGTTGATAAGGTATGTAGCTGTGATGAAGGCCTCATCCCAATACTTGAGAGGCATAGATGCATGAGCTAAAAGAGATAGACCAACTTCAACGATATGACGGTGTTTGCGTTCAGCAGAACCGTTCTACTGATGAGCATGAGGGCAGGACACATAATGAGTGATCCCAATGCTACGGAAGAAGGAGTTGAGTTTTACGTACTCCCCTCCCCAGTCACTTTGGACCGAAATAATTTTCCTATCAAAGTGGCGCTCAACAAGCTTCTGAAATTCTTGGAAGATAGAAAAGACTTCAGATTTATACTTAAGGAAATAAATCCATGTGAACTTGCTGTAATCATCAATGAAGCTAACATAATATATTTTTCGACCAAAAGAATCTCGAGCATGACCCCAGACATCACTGAAGATCAATTGTAAGGGAGCATGAGACACACTAGTAGACTTAGGATAGGGAAGCTGATGGCTCTTGGCACATTGACATGCTTCGCAAACAGACTCATTATTTGAACTATGTGACAAAGGAAGATTGTCTTTATTGACTACTTGCCTAACTATGACTGATGAGGGATGTCCTAATCTTTGATGCCACCGCGCAAAAGAGGGCTTGATGACGGAGTAGACTCGATGATGCTTGTTGCTAAGTGCTCCGGATGAGATGGGGTAGAGGCCGCCAACGCATCTACCGTGATAGAGAGGTGCCCTCGTTGCCCGATCCTTAATGAAAAAATAGCGAGGGTGAGTTTCAAAGAAAACATCGTTATCGGTGGCTAAACGAGACATAGAGGCAAGGTTTTTGTCAGCTTGAGGAACATGGAGAACATCCTTAAGAATGAGATCACGTTGAAGAGTAGGTGAATTAAGCAAAACTTGACCAATGTGACAAATATCCATACCTTTACCGCTGGCGTTGTGGATCTGGTCGTTGCCATGATATGTCTCGCGTAGGGCAAGTTGCTCTAGTTCATTGGTGACATGATCGGTAACACCTGAGTCAACATACCAGACGCCGTCCCCACCTTGCTCGCGCATAGCAGCTGCAACTAGTTTGGAATCTGGGACAAAATTTTCATCATACCGATGCCAGCAGTCCATGACCTCATGTCCGGCCTTCTTGCAGAGTTGACACCGAGGGCGGCCGCGGGAAGAGGAGGTGCGGCGGCTAGTGTTGGAGTTGAAGCCACCACCCCCATGAGTGTTGCCGTAGCCGCCGTCGTTGTTGTGTCCGTAGCCACCACCAGAGCGGGCATCACCTGAAGAAGCACCACGTCTGTGGCCGCCGCCGCGGTTGGTGCCCTAGCGACCACGACCACGACCGCGACCCCGTGAAGCGGAGTAGGCGGAGGATTGCCGAAGATCGCCGCCGTGGAGGAGGGTGAGGCGGGCGTCGAAACTGAGCAGCTGGCTGTGTAGCTCCGGAACCGTGATAGGTTCCACCCGTGCCGCAAGCGCAGAGACGACCGGGTTATACTCCCTGTCGAGGCCGGCAAGAATTTTGGAGACGATCTCCGGATCGGAGAGCGCCGAGGCGGTGCACGCGACTTCATCGGTGAGAGTTTTGATTTTGCCGAGGTATTCTGCCATGGACATGTTACCTTTTTTCAGGTTGGTGAGCTCGATGCGGGTGTTGATCGCCTGCGCCTGGCTCTGGGCAGTGAACATGGAGTTGATGGCGTGCCACACCTTGGCCGGTGTCTGGAGCGTGGCCACCTGGGACAGAATCTCGTGGGAAAAAGAACCCATCAAGAA
Organism: Triticum urartu; assembly: GCF_003073215.2. NCBI lineage: Eukaryota > Viridiplantae > Streptophyta > Magnoliopsida > Poales > Poaceae > Triticum > Triticum urartu. The sequence goes on from NC_053026.1 coordinate 30,746,224, forward strand.
CCCTTGAAGTTGTTGTTGTTGGGCATACCAGAGGGTGCGTGCGAGGTTGACGACTTGCTCTTCTTTGCCATCCTTGGTGATGGTGAGCGTGGCCGGCGGGGGCGGGCTTGTGGCGTTGAGGTGGTGCTCCATCTGGGCACCCTTGATCTGGGGAAGCACGATGGCTTTCCAAAGGAGGAAGTTCCCCCTAGTCAGCTTCTCCTGTGGTGGCGATCCGAGAAAGGTATTGGTGGCTGTGGATGAGGAGGCAAAGGTGGAGGTGGAGGAGGTGGTGGTGATCGCGCCCATGGTACTGGGGGACATGGAGGCGGAGGTGGTGGACATGGCTCGGTCGCGAAGGTAGCTAGATGCGATCTTTCCTGATCTGTTGAGGAAGAGGCTCTCTTACCATGTAAAGTAATTTGGGAAGCGTCGAACCCTTTGTCTCGGGCCGCGTTGTATATATTGAGGCAAAGCCTTGGTTCACAAGTTACAGAGAGAGGGATCGAGGAGATCGACTAGGATGAGGAGGAGATCGACCAGGAAAGGTCGTTACATGGGATAAGGAGAAGAAGAGATAGAATTGAGAGATACAAGTTTAAACAACCTCTCCTATCCTATACAATAATTCTAACACAGTTGTCGTGCGGCGACGATGAGATCATAGACGAGCTCCACCGGATTAATCCGGAGCTCGTCGCCGAGGAGCGTCGGCAGCTCAAGTAGTACAAGAATGGGATGGCCGACGAGGGCGAGGTCGGGCCGTCCAATAGGTGGCTCTGGCTTTGGTGGCTGTTAGAAGGGAGAGAGGGTTTTGGTGGAATCGTTGTTTTATTGCTTGAGCCTCGTGGGCATATATATAGGAGTACAATCATCTACTTGGAGTACAAGGCAAGGTGGAATAAATCCTACGCTATCCTATGTTTCCATAATAACAATGATACTCAACATCCCCCCGCAGTCACAATGGTAGCGACGCAGACGGTGAGACTAGAGAAGAATCCGAAGGCAAGCCGATGGACACCCACCACAGTCGTAACGGTCGATGCACCGCGGAGTCGTGGCTGGAGTGAAAACCGACAAGGTTGCTCAAGCAAGGCGGTAGCCCTTTGTGCCGTTTGTCGAGGTAGCCGAGAGCGGAGGGTGGTGTAGCCGTGGTCGAGGTAGCCGTACGAGGGACACCGTGGCCGATTTCGAGTTAGGGTGGCCGGTGTCGAGGTAGTCGTCGTGGACCGGGAAGAAGAGCGGCGGCGGCGGCCTGAGGAGGCGGCGGCGGCGGCTAGGTCAGAAGCGCGGCGACGGTGCCCGAAGTAGGTGAGGAAGAACCCGACAGCATGACGAAGACCGGCGCGGACGGTGGCGTTCCAGCGTCTAGGGAAGCGGCGCGACGCATATCACATAGAAGTCGACGTGCGGGGACGGCGCTACGACCCGAAGGGGCGACGCAGCGGTAGCGCGCGGGTCGGGGCGACGGCAGGGAAGACCTCATGGCGGTCGCAGGTACCGCTTGCCACGCTCGCTACGGCCCGACCGGACGACGCAGCGGCTGCGCGAGGGTCGGTGTAGTCTCGGGGACGGCCTGGAGCGGATGGCCTCGGGGCGGCGATTGACCGCGGGCCGCGGCACTATGGCCCGAAGAGGCGACGCAGCGGTAGCGCGTGGATTGATGCAACCACGGAAACAGCCTCATGGCGGCGGCGAGGACCACATGCTGTGACGCTACGATCCAAAGAGGTGACGCAGCGGCTGCACGGATCGATGCTGTCGCGGGAAGAACTATGGGCAGCGACACTGCGGTCTGTAGGGACGACGCAGTTGCAGCCCGTGCTCAATCGATGGATAGGCGCACAAACTGTACGACGATCTTCATGTAATCCGGCACGGCACGCGTCAGACACCGGACGTTGCAACAGCCTGCAACCAGGCTTGGACACGTACTGCAGGAAGGCATAAGAGGAGTCTCCACTAGCACGGGACGCACCATGCATGGGCAGCCAACGTGCATGCATCCGGAACGTGGCCACGCTGTGGATCCGTGGGCTGGGGCGGGCGATCGGGCAGCCAAGCACGCCCGTGCAAGACGTGTGACTCACAGACCAACGCGGCGAGGACGATGGATCACGCACGACCGCGTGAGCGACCGCATCTGGCTTGGGCATGAAGTCCGGGGCGCCGTGTGACACCCGATCCAGTCCAAGTCGATGAAGATGTTGATGTAGTAGTCAGGCGTTGTTGATGACGAACGGCGGCGAGCGATTCAACCCGATCTATAGATCGGAGAATCAAAAAAGAACACCGATCAAACGACCTGCGAGAGAGAAAAACCCCGGATCAAGGATCTGGAAAAAGACTCTAGGGCAGCCGGTCAACATGACCGGCGGACGAACCCTAGGTACGGGCGGCGCGGCCCCCGGCGGCGGTCATGGAGGCCAACCGTCTCGGGGGCGGTGCGCGGGTACGGAAGTGGCGGCGGCTTGGCTTTAGGATCGATTAGGCCGATACCAATATTAGAAGGGAGAGAGGGTTTTGGTGAAATCGTTGTTTTATTGCTTGAGTCTCGTGGGCATATATATATAGAAGTACAATCATCTACTTAGAGTACAAGGCAAGATGAAATAAATCCTACGCTATCCTATGTTTTTATAATAACAATGATACTCAACAGTGGCTTTACCCTGGGCGGCGTGGATTAGGCGATGACCAAGGCCGACATAGCGGCAGAGGAGGACAAATGAAATTTGTTTGTTTTGATTATTTTGTTGAATTGACTCCTTCAAATTTGTATTGTGCCATGTAGTTTGAACCTAATTATGCTATCTATGGTTAAACCAATGTTTCCAGTTTGCAATATTGTTTAATACTTTAATTCAAATTGAGCTATCGGTTTTCAAATTTGTGTGATTTTCTTAGGGACCTAAATTTTAAGTGAATTTTAAAGGATAATGAGCCATATAAGGGGCTAAATTTTAAGAGGTTTGATAGAGATGCTCCAATAGGTCATTGCCTGTAAACCGGTCAACAAAGATGATTGCGTGCATGAGTCGATAATTTTATGAGTATCATGTTGGCTTAAGCCTTTCCATTTGGTGCTTATTATCAACACTTGTGACTTGTCCATGGACAGCCTCCGACAAAAGAAAGAAACAGAGAGAACGGAAAGGCTTGACCATTGCTGTGATGGGGACTGCCGCTTGTGGTGCAGTGCAGCGCAGCACGTGGTGTGTGCCTTGCAATTTGATGCCTCTCACACAGACACGGAGAAGACCGACCGTGCCACCGCCCACGCTTTGCTCGCTTTTTGACGTGGTTCGCTAGTCCAAAACTCTTCCAAACCTGTACGTTTGTAACAGAGAATATTAGTAGATTCCTCAGACGACGTACGTGTCTCTCGTTTAAGCAGTCGGTGAAAATGCGCTGGTATAAAATGCTGACTCAGCTTCTGCCAACTGCCAGTTAAAATGACAGCACCAACAGCAACACTATCAGGCGTGCAAGTTAGAACTGCAGTCAGCTGCTGGGGTCAAAACCAAATCTCATGAAACCATTAATCAAAACCGCACGGGTCCATTTCATTTTCATCACACGTATGTGACGTATCTACTCCAGTACACATTGAGCTGTTCCCTAATTAAAATACATCAAATCTGATGTAATGTTATTACTTGTTAGTGTCTCGATTAATTTAATAGTAACCGCAGCTTAAGAAGATCTTTCCATGATCTTGTAGTCAGGTCGCCTGCAACAACAGTGTGTCACTAAACTAATGGACGATGACGTGGGCTTCATGCCACCTAAGTTACTCCACCTTGGGGAGCAGAGGGGCAGCTGTCTCGCTCCGATTCGCCAACGAATACTTTACGGTCCAAGTGACTTGTCCTACTGGCACACGTGTCCGATCCTAGCCCCAATTTCTAAACTATATTAACAGTGATTGTGTGACACAGGTGAAGATTTGGACAGCACGTGCTCGTGGAAAAAATTCAGCAAAAAACTAGAGAGACGTATCTTAATAGATGCAGAGGCCGGTGTTTTTTTACCACCTCTTTTCGAAAGAAAGTTAATTAACTAGCCTACAGTTGGACAAAACCAGTCGAAAAACAAATCCGAAATGACAAGACCAGTTGAATTTGTACTGCAACAAAGTTCTAGAATTTTCATAAATTTTCACTATTTTTTATGGTGATATATCATGCATGTAATATCATTTAGCAGTTAACTGTATCACTGAATATGTTCGCAAGAGAATATTTGAGGAATGTAGGTCGTCCTCTTGACTTTGTTACGCTACAACATGTCTAACCCCACATTATCCCACTTTATGATGCAGTTCCTGATGACCTGATTGATTAGGTTAATTAACAAGGTACCTTTTTGAACGTGTCTTTTGGACGGCGCCACTTTTCCTGTTCTGTGCTCCGGCACGGCAGCAGATGAGTCATTTTCCACACAAATCTAGTTCCGGGACAACAACTAATACACCTACTTAGCTTAGTTAAGCATATCTTCCCAACCTCAGATAGCGAAAGCTAGAAACCGTGTATGACCGAGTTGCACCCGGAGGTTAATATGGAGGATATACACGTATGATGCCTTGCATAATTCACTTCCTTTCATGAAGAGATAGTGAGTATATGGAGTAGTAATTAGTAATCAGCAAATGCCACTCCCGTCGTGTCGAACCTAGGTCTTTCATTTCCCAATGTGATAATTCAATTTTTTACATGATATTTGCATCACATTGCCGAGAGAGAGAGAGAGAGAGAGCCTAGTCCCCAGCTCATATACTCCCTTATGAACAGTAAAAAATAGTAAAACAATTCTGATTTTTTTGGTCCAAACCTTGACAAATGTTCTTAGTGATTGCAAATTTTCTTCCGAAATAACATTCTTGAAAGTCGTGGTAAAATCGACACTCCAAATATGCTATTTTGAAAAGAATTTTGGAATGCTGTTTTTTTCCATGACTTCCACGAATGTTATTTCAGGATGAAAATTTGCAAGCACCGAAAACATTTGTCAAAGTTTACATATAAAACAATTGAATATTTTTTTAATATTTTGAATCCACTGTTCATCCCGAGCTCAAATGTTCTCGGGAGTAGAAAGGGACTTTCGTATTTTCATGTCCTTGTGTTTTTCAGCATTTCGATAGATTATGACGAAGATGGCAACACACAATAAAATACATATATCTTGTAGTGAATGCTTTAGTTTTTTAGGGTCCAACCAAAGATGATATGCCATCGAAGGGGCTTTATAGTTCTAACATGGTTATCGCACTTGATCCTAAGCGCAATGCCATCTACATCTTGTCCTCAGTGGAATCAAGGTATTTTAGTTAATATTTTGTTGGATCTCATGTTTCATCCATTTGTGATCTTGCTCTTCTTCGTCTGCATTTAACAAGCAGTTCGTCACCTTGCCTTGTGAGATGCTTCACGAACAGCAAAAACTATACTCCATAGTTTTATATCTTTGATTGTGTGGTTTATACAGCTTTTGAAAACCTTCAAGTTTAGCGACGACTTAAGAAAACTTTGTTGTAAATTAAGTTTAAGCTGGCATTCCATTATCTAATTAGCAAGTGTAGTAAAAAAAGACTAATAAAAGATCGTAGTCTCGTACACACACTAACCACTAGGGGACGTCGGTATATATATATATATATATATATATATATATATATATATATATGATCGAAAGAAATTGACATCTTTCCTTTGTTGAGCTTAATTTACTTACAATTTGCTCCTTCTATCTCTTCTATTGGATTAAAAAATATTGACACTTTGATTAGGAACAATGGTTGGAGCACATTCAATCGATCCTACGTATGTCAACCAACGTGCATCCAACAGTTGTTTCGCGGGTGTAAAAAGGCACACCAAAAAATCACTATAGTAGAATGGAAGTGGTAGTCAAATGAAACAGCAAATTTATGGCAGTGGCAAGAGCACTTCGATGGTGACCTCACCTGGGACACGTGGCAGTGACTGGTACAATAGCCAATCATATAGCACCACGTATTAGTTGTTGAGAGTATTGATATTCGCCGTGTGAACTAGCACGTTCCCACTTATCAGGTATACGTCTAAGTGCCTTCAGAATTCCAGACTAATAACCGTTTATACCATACTCTTTCCGTCCGCAAATAAGTGTATATCTAGGTTTTGTCCTAAGTCAAACTTTTAAAATTTTAACCAACTTTATAGAAAAAAGTAGTAGCATTTATGGCACTAAATTAGTATCGCTAGATTCGTTTTGTAATGCGCTTTTATAATATATCAATTAGATGTCATACATGCTACTATTCTTTTCTGTAAAGTTGGTCAAAATTTTAAAACTTTGACTTAGAACAAAAGCTGGATGTACACTTATTCACGGATGAAGGGAGTACGTTTGGATCATTTGGGGCCGAGCTTGGTGTTTATAATGAGGATATTTAATTACTAATTTACATCTGACACCTCTTTCAATCTAGAAGGAGATTTTGATGCAAATAATCATGGACAGTTTACATATGTGCGTGTGGGGTGCCTTACGTGCTACTAGTTACGCTTTCACATCATCCATCACATCTCAAATAAAATTTTGCTCGCAAACCTGGCAAATAGCGGCTCGTCGAGGCCCTGACACGTGCATTCAGACGTTTACGTGGCCCATGCATGGCTTCATCGAGAAGTGCAGTTCACCTGAAAATCATCAGCTAAGTGCCAACAATTATGGTGACTAGCTAGCTAGCAATATATAGTGCCCGATGACGCAAGTATGTCCTAGCTATACATAAAGGGAAACAGTGTTCGTTGTCTACCTACGAATTGTCAAAATATATTGGGCTAGTAGCTAGCAACAGTGCCGTCATATATAACACGTCGCTAAAGCATGTCGTTTGCTTTGTTTTGTTTCGTTATATATGTGGATGCAAAATTCTTGGTTATATATGACTGATTGATAGGTGTAGTGTTCGTTCAGTGATAGCGTAGCAGTTGGTGTCTAGTTATATACAGGCTGACATTTTATACCATGCTGTTTTTTCAGGAAAGTTGATCAGTTGATAGAAACTGACAGGCAATTGTAGATATTTGGCCATAATTGGCTGCGTGCACTTGTATGAGCCGCGTACACAGAGTGCTTCTTAGAAACAATTATGACACGTTTTGGTGCCATCTCTCTTTTTGGACAGTTTGCATATTTGTCTCAATTCAGCCTGATTAAGGAAAATAGGCAAACAATTATCATCTACACATCGTTTAGCTACCTGCGTGTAAGCTGCTTGCATTAGGGGAGCAATTTTGCCTAGAGTTTTGGTTGCTTGCATTGGCTGGGCTGATACAAGTGTGTGGTGTTTGGTTGCAGACACACATAGTAACAGTAGAGTGCCTTGGCAGTGTGCTCGCGATGGTGACGCCAGTGTAGGCCGCGGGCGAGGAGGCCGACTTCCTAATGCCGGCGCGGCGCCAGGCACAACATGGCGTCCATCCAGCAAGGTTGACGATGATTAGTGAGAATAGAAAGAAGCCATTTCGTATTTTGTCTAAACCACAAATCATCACATGACCATGTTAGTACACTATAATGGGAAGACACACATACATCTACGACCGTTGAAATAGAAGACGTACAACATGAAAGTCATGTAAAACATTGAAATGAAGCTACTGGGTAAAAAGGAATTTCAAACGGTCGACCGTTTGCGAAGAGTTTGATGAAATTCGATTAAAATATTTTCAAACATGAACACGAAATTTAGCATTTAAGGTCAACAAAACTACGAACCGATCATCTGGATGGAACCACGACATCGATGTGCATCTTTTTTGTGTAAACCTTATCTCGAATTGACACCGTTAACTGTGTAGATTAGAAGGGACTGGAAGAGATTAAGAAGTCTCGTTCAAACAGGCCACACATAGACATTCCTATAGTAACCCAGAAAGATATAGATCTACTCATCTACAACCATCAAAATAGAGAAAGACAACACGAAAATCACGTGAAACGTCGAGATGAAGCTATTGGTCAAAAGAAATTTCAAATAGTCGACCATGTGGGACGAATTTGATGGAATTCATCCAAAATAGCTTCAAATATGAATACAAAATTAAGCATTTATGATCGACAAAACTACGCACCAATCGTATGAATGGAACCACAACATCTAAGTGCCTCTTTTTCATGTAGACCTTATTTAAAATCAGAGCACAGCTGTGCAGATTAGAAGGTGAAATAGATTTAGAGGGAGTTTAGACTAAACACGTGTAAAATCATGTACAGGGTGCACCCAGCGAGCAGGAGCTCACGCGTAACTGCACCACAACAGGCATCCACCTGTGCTCTATTACATCGCTGGAGCCTGGCTCGCTGGAAACGGCCAAATCGAGCGTTCCCAGCGATGCATGCTCAGAAGTGCTTTAAACTTCGTGATATGCAGGGTCAAACTCTTCGCACGCAGATTTGGTTGGGCTTGATGTGGGCAACCAAACGCATCATTGGGTTTCAAAATTACACATAAAAAAGTTTAAAATTATGGCGACGCCTAAATAAAAGGTATCTAAAGAACCTAGAAAAATATAATTACGCTAAATGAGGGATAATCAATTATTAACTAGATGTATATGTGCTTTCAGGTCATAGCGAGGAACACATATCTCTCAAATCTCATCCAGAGCCTCAAGTTAGGGCTCTGTCTTGGATGGACAATGGTAAACCTATTTCCAATCCTAAATGATTTCAATCGTCGAAAGGGATCTCTCTTTTGTTGTTCTCTTTGAGTCCGCTTTTATATTTCTTTCTTTGAAGTCGGGTTCTTAAGATGGGATTGGAAATTGGGTTTTCTGAATATATCTCTTCCGGTGAAGTAAGTTTGTTCGAGATCGAAAGAGTGCTACTAATGACTAATGGATGCAAAGGATTCCACAAATCTTCTCTTTAATGTGTTTCCATGGGAAATGGGATAAAAGGGAAGAAATCACGTGTGAACATGAAAAGGAGTGAAGAAGGAGATAGAAGAAATCAAGTGGAGGTGCACCCGAAGAAACAGAGCAAAAGACGACATTCCATATGACTGCGACCGCTCGTATGAGCGGTCGAATGACGTGGAAAATGAGGCATCTCGTTCACCTGAACAACTTTTATAAAGGGGCCAGGTCGAAATGCGAACGGAACATCCGCAAGCGAAGCCAGAACAAAGTCATATTCATCCCCGTTCATCAACCCTAGCCGCTGCCATTTCTCATCTCCATAGCCACCATCACCACCATAGTTCATCTTCCTCTAGTTCATAATTCTAATCGTGCATCGCATAACACATGCATTGTAAGACATATTATCAATCAATCAATCTTCGAGATGTGTTCTTCGTGCGATCTGATCTCCATGTTTGAGTAGTTCGGTAAGGTATGCGTTGAGGCATAGGCCTTGCAACCCTCTATACTTGTTGTGGGGATCAATGGAAGTGCTTTGAATTAACGTTCCATACATACGAAATAAAATTGTTTCGTTGATTTCTCTTGTCTCGTCCACATTCTCCATCCCTGCAGGTACCCAGGATCATGGAGAGCGAGCCATAGAGATGCTAAGGACAGGGAGAATGTGAAGTGTTATTCTGAACACTAGTTACACAAGGGTTTAGTACGGTAACACGGATGCAATACTTGGGGATCCATGAGGTGTAGTCACTAAATGTCCAAAGATCTTGTCCGATTATTATAATCTTAGTTATCGAGGCAACCCCATGCGACGGATAGGGCCTTCGGTTGGAAAATTGATTGAAATGTGCCGGTCAAGATGTTATTTGGACTCATCCCCCACTTCGGTTCATAACAAACACATCACGGTGGGTGACTTCCAGCGCACAAATTAAGATCATATTTCGTCCCAACACAAATATATGGTTGTAAGCATTAAGACCTCATACCCATACCTCTTTTTATTATTAGTGTTTAATCAAAATTAGCTTGATTGATCTGGTCAAAAGATAGAATTATTTCTTTGATAGAAGCTTGCTAGAGGCCATCGCTTCAAGGGAACCTTCCTCTCGCGGGTTCGATAACCCAACGTCACCTCTTGGGGAAATAGGTGTGGGGTACTTTATGTTCTTCTACTGGATCACTAAAAAGGAAGTATCAAGCCCTTCTTCTAGCGCCATTGCCGAGGAGGAGTTGAGTGTTTCTAGTCTTTGTCTTTAGAGTTTTTGTTAAAGTTTAGTTTTAGTTTTAGTTTTAGTTTTAGTGTTATTTTTGTTGCAAGTCTTTTAGTTGAAACCCCACCAAGAGATTACCATGGCTTGTTATCTTGGAAGTTTTGCTACTCCCAACAATAACTTCATGCGTGAACCAATAGCACAGTCGAGGTTGCAGCCGCTAAGTATGAGATCAAACCTAACTTAGTTTCCAAAGCGTGGTGGCTAGCATCGCGTCATACGTAGGTTTATTTTGCATGGTTTGTATGGATCTAGGTGATGAAATATGGAAGACTCGGATGCGTAGCACCGAGTTTGAGGCGTGACCTTTTACAGCCCACGGACACGCCCGGTTGCATACGCAGGCGTCTGAGGGGTCGGAGTAGCCAACTCCGGCTTTAGACGCTCTTACCTCACGTGAATTGTGTCTCCCTTTCCTACATTGGCATCCCGCACGCTTGCTACACGCGAGCCTGCGAGGTGGTTTCAGCCCGAGCCCGTGACACGATTTCTCCTATAAACCATGCTAGGCTACACGCCTTCCTGGTTAATCTACGTCGAGTGACTCTTCTGGTTCGCATGATCCTTTCCTAGTTGTACTTTTTACGATGCTGTCAAAACATTGGTCGTACTTTCTTTTTTATGTGCTTATTTGGCTTATGTGTGATGACGAGTGGCCCTCATTGGCCTTTGGGATCCAGGGAATAGGAGGTCGGTTTGCTTTTTTCTACGTGGGGAATTATTTTACTGACTAGATAGAGGAGAACATGTGGGGTGGGGAGGGTGAAAACCTAGCACAACGAACATCCAATCCTATTGTGTCTTCAAGCCTCACCCCCTTCTTCTTCCTCTCCATGTTGCTCCCGCACATCTAATGCCTCTTCACCCAGTGTCCCACTCCTGCCTCGTCACCAACCACTCTTCTACCCCTGATACGTCAATTTTGCACCATGTTTTCCTATTGTTTTTATACAGTTTTTATGCATAATAATGCTTTACGTAGTAATTCTAATGCCTTTCCTCTCATAATATGCCAGGTTTACACAAAGATGGAGAATACCGGCAGCTGGAATTCTAGGCCTGAAAAAGCTATGCTAGAGATATCTATTCTACACATCTCCAAATTAGCTGAAATTTTATGAAGAATTATTTTGAAATATAAAAAAATACTGGGGCCAATAACCACCAAAGGGGGCCACCTGGTGCCCACAAGACACCAGGGCGCGCCAGGCCCCCCGGGCATGCCCTGGTGGATTGTGGGCAGCCCATCCCACTTCCGGTGACCATCTTCTGGTATATAAGTCATTTGGACCTAGAAAAAAAATAAGGAGGACTTTCGGGATGGAGCGCCACCGTCTCGAGGCAGAACTTGGGCAGGAGCACTTTTGCCCTCCGATGGAGCAATTCCGCCGGGGGAACTTCCCTCCCGGAGGGGGAAATCTAAGCCATTGTCATCATGAACAACCCTCTCATTTTTGGGAGGCCAATCTTCATCAACATCTTCAACATCTTGTGTTCAATCTTTGTACCAGAAACTTAGATTGGTACTTGTGGGTGACTAGTAGTGTTGATTACATCTTGTAGTTGATTACTATAGGGTTTATTTGGTGGAAGATTATATGTTCAGATCCATTATGCTATTTAATATCCCTCTGATCTTGAGCATGAATATCATTTGTGAGTAGTTACTTTTGTTCTTGAGGTCATGGGAGAAGTCATGTTGCAAGTAATCATGTGAATTTGAATCTGTTCGATATTTTGATGATATGTATGCTGTGATTCCCTTAGTGGTGTCATGTAAACGTCGAATGCAAGGCACTTCACCATCTTTGGGCCTAAGGGAATGCATTGTAGTGTAGTTATTAGATGATGGGTTGCTAGAGTGACAGAAGCTTAAACCCTAGTTTATGCGCTACTTCGTATGGGACTGCTTTGGATCCATATGTTTAATGCTATGGTTATATTTTATCTTAATACTTTTCTCGTAGTTGCGGATGCTTACAAGGGGTTTAATCATAAGTGGGAGGTTTGTTCAACTAAGAACATCACCCAAGCACCGGTCAACCCACATATCAAATTATCAAAGTAGCGAACGTGAATCAAACCAACATGATGAAAGTGACTAGATGAAATTCCCGTGTGCCCTCAAGAATGCTTTGCTTATTATAAGAGACCGTTTTAGCCTGTCCTTTGCTACAAAAAGGGCTGGGCTACCTTGCTGCACTTTATTTACCATTACCTTTACTTGCTCGTTACAAATTATCTTACTATCAAACTACCTGTTACCGATAATTTTAGTGCTTGCAGAAATTACCGTGCTGAAAACCACTTGTCATTTCCTTGTGCTCCTTGTTGGGTTTGCCACTCTTACTTATCGAAAGGACTATGATTGATCCGCTATACTTATGGGTCATCAATACTCTTTTTTGGTGCCATTTTCGGGGAGTTAAGCACTCTTAGTAAGTAGAAATCGGTAAGGAAAAATTTATACTACATGCTGAAATTTATTGCCACTTTTTACTATGGAAAACCATCCTTTGAGGGGTTTGTTCCGGGTCTCTTCACCTCGATCGTAAACACAAAGAGTTGCCCCTCAACCTACCGCACCTACTGAAAATATTGGTTGTGAAATTCCTTTAGGTATGATAGAACAACTTCTAGCTAATCCTTATGCATGAGACGAAACTGAACATCCTGATATGCATTTGATCCATGTGGATGAAATTTGTAGATTGTTTAAGCTTGCAGGTTTACCTAGAGATGAAGTTAAGAAGAAAAGTTTTCCCTTCATCTTTGAAGGCAAAAACATTGATATGGTATAGGCTATGCGATGATATTGGATCTTGGAACTGGAATCTACTGAAATTGGAATTTCACCAAAAAAAATTATCCTATGCATCTAATTCATCATGATCGGAATTATATATATAATTTTTGGCCTCGTGAAGGAGGAAGTATCGCTCTAGCTTGGGGGAGGCTTAAGTCAATGTTATATTCATGCCCCAATCATGAGCTCTCAAGATAAATTGTTATTCAGAATTTTTATGCTCGGCTTTCTCGTGATGATCAATCCACACTTGATATTTCTTGTACTGGTCTTTTATGAAGAAGACTATTGAATACAGGTGGGATCTCTTAGAAATAATTAAACGCAACTCTTAAGATTGGGAACTCCACGAAGGTAAAGAGTCATGTATTAATCTTGAGTTTTGTTGTGTTAAATCTTTTATGAACACCGATGCTTTTTACAAGTTTAGAAATAAATATGGACTTGACTCTGAGATAGTAGCCTCTTTCTATGAATCATTTGCTACTCATGTTTACCTCCCTAAGGAGAAGTGGTTTAAGTATCATATCCCGATTAAATAAGAAATTAAAGAATGGGTTATGGCTAAAGATGAAACTATCATTTACAATGTTGATCAAGTTGTGCCTACTTCTTATATTGAAAAACCATCTTTCCATATTAGGATAAAGGAATATGCTAAGGTATCAACCGTGGTCCACAAAAGTAATATTAAAGCACATAAACCCTCTGAACAAATCAAAGTAGAACCTAGTGTTGCTATGGTAAAAGATCTCTTGGTCAAAAACATTGATGGACATGTTATTTATTTTTATGATGAACCTACTAGAATTGCCAAACCCGATGAAAAAGATGAACCTATTGTTGGCATGCCTGTTGTCTTAGTTAAAATAGGAGATCATTGCTATCATGGCTTATGTGATTTAGGTGCTAGTGTGAGTGTTATTCCTTTTACCTTATACCAAGAAATTATGATTGATATAGCACCCGTTGAAATAGAAGACATAGAGGTCACTATTAAACATGCAAATAGAGACACCATCACGCCACTTGGGATTGTTAGAGATGTTGAAGTCTGGTGTGGGAAAATAAAATACCCTACCGATTTTCTAGTACTTGGTTCCACACAAGATGATTTTTGCCCCATAATCTTTGGTAGACATTTCATGAACACTGTCAATGCTACGATAGATTGCCATAAAGAAACGGTCAGTGTTAGCTTTGGTGATGAGTCTAATGAGTTTAATTTCTCTATGCTTCATAGACAACCTCGTAATAAAGAATCACCTAGTAAGGATGCAATAATTGGTTTTGCTTATATTGCCATGCCTCCTACTGATCCACTAGAACAATATTTGCTAGACCATGCAAATGATATGCACTTGCCTTAAAGAAATGAAATAGATAAAATGTTATTTTAACAACAATATTTGCTTGACCATGCAAATGATATGATTTATTACTTCTCTACTAAATATTTCCCCGCTCATAAGAAACAAGCTGCCTTGAGGGAAATATATAATTTTGTGCAAATTGAAGAAGATAGTCTCCCACAAGCTTGGGGGAGGCTTCTTCGATTACTTAATGCTTTGCCTGATCATCCTCTCAAGAAAAATGAAATACTTGATATCTTTTATAATGGACTAACCGATGCTTCCAGAGACCACCTGGATAGTTGTGTTGGTTGTGTTTTCAGGGAAAGAACAGTTGATCAAGCTGAATTGCTATTGAATAATATGTTGACTAATGAAAATAATTGGACACTTCCTGAACCAACTCCTAAGCCAACTTCGAAGAAAAGGGGTATTCTATTTCTCAGTCCTGAATATATGCGAGAGGCAAATAAATGTATGAAAGAAAAATGTATTAAAGCTGAAGATGTTAAGAATTTACCACCTATTGAAGAAATACATGGTCTTGATAACCCAACACAGGTAGTAAAGGTAAATTCTCTCTATAGATTTGATGAAGGTGATATTCCTCGTTATAAGTCTGCTAGCCAATGCTTAGATGAGTTTGATAATTTTATTGTTAAACAAGAAAACTTCAATGCTTATGTTGGTAGAAAATTGAAACACAATGCTGATATGCTTGAACACTTGAGTGATTATATGTCTAATGTTAAAAGTGAACTTAAACTTATTATTAAACATGCTTCTATGGTTACCACTCAAGTAGAACAAGTGCTTAAAGCTCAGAATGATTTGCTCAATAGAGACTGGAAAGGTCCCAACTCCATGTTGGAGGCCCTTTTCTCATTAAATTGATTAAACTATAATCTTAGTAACAAGTCTACAACATATACTCAGGTTGTCATGATAACTTTTTCTATTTGAGTTTCTATGTTTACTTGATATATTAAAGTTTGCATCTTCTCCTATGACATGTGCTTATGCAGTTGAGTCCATTGTTATATGTATCAAACACAGTCTCTCCAAATGGTGGACCATAATTTATCTCCCTTTCTCGACCCTACATTTGTAAGCATATACAAGTCACACATCGATCACATGATGTGTTCATGTTTCTGTTCATGCATGAGAACAAACTAATTGTTGGTTAGATATTTATTCTCCTTCGGTGCAATGTTTACTTTACATCATGAAACCTCGGTACAAAGATAGATGCTTGAGATGGAAGTAATGGCGTCAACTGATGATAGCCTCGCCTCATGATATTGTTGCTACAAAATAAGTAACTTCCAATATTGGCCTTTGTTAATCTGCATGTGGAAAATAAGAGGAAAACAAATATCATGCTACCACATATTTTTCTCATACATGTGGGGAAAAGTTACTAGTTGTTGCTCAAATACCTCGGTTAAGTAGTCAAATTGAGAAATAATCATTGGAATCTTTTATGTTGAGACAAAAAGGTCAATGGAAACATTATTGTGATGTGGTATGAAGGTCTTACAAAACATATATACTGTAGTGCTCTAGATAGAAATAAATATGTTATTCAGGTCCTTTGTTCATTCCTTTTTTCTTTTCCGTCTAGAATAAATTTGGATGATCCGTCTTTTGACCTTAAAATCTCATTTGTCTATATTCATTAGAAAAATAATGTTCTATATTCATTCATACACGTGTGATGCGATGGAACTTACCAAGTTTGATGAAGTAACAATCAAAGTGGATTTCCATCTAAATATCAACCTTTAGATCATTTTGGCTTGCACATACAATAGCTCCAATGCTTGGTTTGCTTTGGCTACCTGCTCCAAGGGCACAACCGGAAAACCTATGTCTCAAAGGGAAGATTTGGTAAATAATATTAATTATTGAAATATTTTGGACTTTCATTATATTAGTGTGGTATTTCTAATTTCGAGAGCATCGTCAATATGTTTTAAACCCAGCAACGCATTTTTTTAAAGGACACCAAATGAAGGTGTTGCTTGGTCGAATAATGTCCAGTCCATTTACACTGCTTACTTTCCTTTTACCTAAATTTTACAGGGTTTGTGCAATTTTACTCTGTTGTGCTTGCACATCCATGGATGTGGAAGTATTGTGGGAGATCCCATGATGGACAATGATGAGAAAGGATTTCTTGTTGCCTTTGTGATTCAAGGGTACTAACTATATGTCTCTGGTGTGATATGCTCCACATTGGTTTGTATTTCCTTGTGGATTACCTCTAACTATATGTATTATGGAAAGTACCAACGTGGAAGCTTATCTTTGGTTCTCTTTCAATTGATTTAATGTTTTTAGAGATCCCTACACTATCTACATATGATTGACCATGTACAAATATGCTATCTAAATATCACCCTTTGTATCATTGTTGCTTGCACATCTAATGGTTCACAACTTTCTTTCGGGCAATCATGCACTACAAGAAATATGTCAACTTGTGACCATCACTATTGGTCATTGAATGGTCACAAATTTCCATTTGTGACCTTTTTGTGACCAAAAATATAAGGTCAAAAGCTAGCCGTCATAAACTGACTATAGCGACCTTTCTTCTGGAATGGTCGAAGACGTTTACGACCAAAATACGTCTACTATTTTGTTTTGGTCACTAGCAACCTCCCCAGGCCACGTAGGCATCTAGCGTGGCAATCTGACGTGGCACAAGATTCAGCCCGGTCCAATTCGGTGTTTATATGGGCCGAGCCCATTAATTCAGCCTTTTATATATATTTTTTCCTGTGAATTTTTGGTCGACTTCATGGGCCAAGCCCAACAATTCGGCCTTTTAATTTTCTAGGCCATGGCCCTTTTGCGGACCATTTCGTTAAGCCTTTTTGTTCAGGTTTCCCAGAAGTAAACAATGTTCCAGTCCACTATTATTTGGGCCGTAGCCTTTTTAGAGCCCATATATTATTTGGTCCAATAGACCATTTGGTCTTTTTATTCACTGATTTCCAGTTTACACACTTGAACAACAAACACTCAATAATTCTCTTGATTAAATGATTAAATTTAGAAATCATTCAGCCAAATACACACAACAACGCATACAATCCGCACGTCCAACATCAACTAAAACAAGCAAAAACAGGTACACAAGCACATACAAGTGTGCTTACAAGCAAAAACCGATACACAAGCACCAAAACATGGTGCAACATCAACTAAAACGGTAGTGCGCATCTCCAGGCCTCTTCTGATCTTCCGTCACAGCAGCAGCAGCCTAAACAACATTAGATCCTGATCCAGATCACCAAAAAGAAACATTATTAAATGTTTAGAGACAATGCCATCAACATGAGGCGGTAATCCAACTTAACACTTTGTCAACATATTTTACATGTGCAAAGGTATTGAGACAATGACATCAACAAGAGAATGCCTCTTGTAATTGCTGTACGCAGCTCTATATGTACCATGTACTGAACACTAAGGAAGTACCAACTACAGTTTCAGTAAAACTACGTTGATCAAAGGGACCAGGATAAACAAATAGTTGAGAGCTCTTTCTTTTTGTTTGAGCAGTCATGGGCTCGCTGAGAAGGTATAGCTACAGAAGTAGAATATGACCAGTTAATATATTGCAGAGAAGGTTTTTGTGCATCAGCACTGAATCAAAGAACATATTCTCAATAATTTAGACACATCGTTTCCAGTTGTTGCAACTTCAGCTTGAGGCTGCTTCTCTATTCTCAATAATTTGTGCATCAGTCATTTCTACACTTTTAGTAAAACTATAAGAACACAAAGTAAAACTACAAAAACTATAGTTTCAGTCAAATTATATGTACCATGTACGCATAGATTCAAGTATGATACTAAGTGAGCAAGTAGAATCATCCAAGCATGGAGGCAAGTGTCTCACCTGCGGCAACTGACCAGGAGCAAAGTTGAGCATGGCCGGGGCAGGAGCAGCTGGAGTAGCACGGCCGGCCTTGAGGTCTGGGGCATCCACAGCCTGCCTGGCATCGGGTGCCCAGACCGAGGGGAGCATCGGGGCGTGCCTGCACGAGGAAGGAAAGCAGCATCAGAGAGTTGAAGGGAAGAAATCAAAGATGAGGGTACCTTGAGGAGCAGAGCAGAGCAAAAGTACTATAAATTAACAGGGCAAGGGTCATTGTTATCCTGGTGGCATTGACAGGCTGCAAAATTGCCTCTACAGTTTATTGTTTAGCTATGATAAATAAGTTGGTACAAGAATGATTGTGGCAACAGTAGATACAGTAAGAATGCAAAGTACATTTAGTGAGAATTGTATTCTTATAATTAAGCTACCAGTAGAGAAGCAGAAAACTGCCGAATAGACTAAGGCACTGACTGTAGTACAGAAAGCACTCCAAATTCAGATGTGCTGGACCAATTCAGAACTTCAGATCAGCTCAGAACTGTTTCCCTGATCAGTTCATCCATTGCTAACAAATCTATATAGAAAGTAATAAATTGTACCCCCTAATAGAGACCAGGAATTGGGCCAAACAGCTCGTGTCAACTGGCTACCATTCGAATTATTATTGTACCATAGCATAGAAAAAATTCAGTAACCTCACTTCTACAAATTAACCTGGTGCTGTTGTACTCCTACACCATTCAAGCTCATGGTCGGATAAACAATACTAATAAGTAATAACCCATAGATAGCATGGTGCAGAAGCAAGCAACCAGTTAATACTAGCTATTTGAAGGAACAGCAAACAGTGACAATTGACATCAGCTGAAGAAAAATACGATCCTACTGCTACTCTCATCCATTAAACTGACATCATATAATACAAGCTATCTCAAGGAAGGAGAGAAGGGAATATGGGGTTGGCGTCGGTGAGGAGGTGTATGATCTCCATGGTGTGCTTGATGATGCGGGCCGGCATGACATTCTTCCTGTTCTGCTTGGCCTAGTAGCGCCCCGCCAGGACAAAATCAAATCAGTAACTGATGAGTCAAAGACCAATCAATCTTAATATGTCGACTGACGCTTCTGAATTTACTTTAAGAAACGTATTCTCACTTACAGATTTTCTCCATCAAGTACAGGGACGAAGCTGCCGTAAACGGCCTTGATGAGAATGTTCGCCTTCAATGACCTGACAAACATGATTTGAGATGGCAAGTAGTTTCTCAGCAAGGTAAGATAGATAGATGCCACTCCCTCCATCCCACAAGAAAAGATGTTATTACATCAAAAATACTGAAACAACATGGCGTAGTACACTGTAATTGGAAGCGCGTGTAGATTTAAGATCGATGTGTGCATACCTGAAGGCGTCTTGGCAGAAGTGAGTGCTGAGCTTCCCGTCCGCACCCTTGACCAGGTCGAAGTAGACAGCGGTCTGCTCTGACAGGCCGTTTTCGACCAGCACGAGTAGCCCGAACGGGCCGAGCAAGCCCCGCCCCGCCGCGTCGGCGCTCGCGCTGAAAAAGAGAGGATCAATGAAACTGAGAAAATTGTCCGAGTAGAACTAGATAGAACAATACTGAATGTCTATCTAGGGTAAATTTCACAACGATTTGAGATGGATTTTAAGAATTGAGAAAGCTAAGAGCTAAGAAAGCACAACCATGTAAGCTGCAGTTTGAGAGCTAAAGAAAAAACATGTGGCTGTACTGAAGAAAAAGAAAGGTGCTCAGCTACAACACCAACTGTTGTACTATGTGAGCTACAATTTTCAAATCAAAGAACAAAAGTCTGTAGGAATGATCCGACTACTCATCACAGAAATCTCATATTATACTGAAAAATGGCAACTCTTGTTTGGATAGGAAAGTTCTAAGCAATTCAGTTCAGACAACCACCCCAAAAAAATCATGTGTTTTTTGAAAATTCTAGTGCAAAGAAACATGACTGAGTGCGCCACACCAACATAAGCAACTTACTACAGTACCAACTAATCTGCCACTTTGCCCCTCAAAAAGAAACAATCTGCCACTTTGGCCCCTATTTTTGTAGCATTTCAGTTATAGAAACTGTAACTTTAATTGCTAAAACATGTCGCTAGTACATTGAAAACTGGTTTATACACAGGCAGTAACCGTGGTGAATGTACACTTGGAGCTATACCAGGATGTAAAAGGTTCTTACCAGTAACCGCAGTCAGTAACCAAGCCATGCCTCGCTTGTCTACTCGCAGCTAGTTGGGTAGCCTCGGCAGTTCAGAATCTTCTTAGGAGCGCAATGCATTCGTCTCGTTCATCCACCACCCTAAACATTCAAGTAAACGGAAGTGAGAGCTGGGAGCTAACTTAAGAGAGATTGCAGCGAATGAAATTAACAACTAGTTTTTTAATGGCTAGGGGTACACACAGCACATATATACAGTTAGAAAAATTGAGCAGCGGGGGGGGGGGGATTAAGTGGAGATGCTACATCCTCTTCATAGGAGACAATTCATAGGCAGCACTCAAGGTATTTTTGGTGGCAATTGTTCTCGATCTAATTGTGAAAATGAATTCAAAACATCAAATGGATTGCAAATGAATTGATTCTAGGATGCAAATCAAATCATCTAAAGATGGACACATAGAGCATCTCTAAAGACAGACACACAGAGCATGGCAAGGACCAGATGCTACGCAGAGCTACCACCTAGGTAGATGGGATCGAGCGGGGGGGGGGGCAAAAAGAGAGAGTGGGAGGTGGATGACCGACGACCTGAAAACGCGTCAGGCAGCGGAGCCGGGGCCTGGAGGTCTCCGCGACGACGACCACGGCGCTCTGTGTGAGGAGGGAGGGAAGCCACAACACATCAGGTAAGGGAATTGAAGAGAAAGGAAGAGCAAATCGGGATAATATCTTACCTCGACGAGCAGTAGAAGGACGCGGACGGCCGATCGGAAGCAGACGACGCCATGGAGATGGAGCACCAGGTCCAACCCATGGGGGCGCGGATCTGGAAGCCGACCCCATGGAGGAGACGGAACTCCAGGTCCAGGCCCATGGCAGACCTGTCAACCGCAGCCGCTGCCGCTGCCATGGGGTTGGAGCTCTAGGTCCAAGCCCTTGCGGATCTGGGAGCCGGCGCCGCCGCCTGACCTGCTCGCACGCACGATCTCCGTCTTCTCTTCCGATGAGGTGAGGGGAGGTGAGGGAGGGGGGAGAGAGCGGGAGCACCGGCGGCGAGGTCGGAGGGAGACGCGGCAGCCAGGATCTGGCACCGGAGGTGGCGGCGGCAAGGGAGGAGTGCAGCGCTAGGGTTAGCGCGCGAGAGAGGAGGGCTTGCTGCCGTGGGTGGGGTTCGCGCGAGAGAGCGGGGGTTGGGTGGGGTTCGCAAGAGAGAGGGGGGGTTGCTACCGTGGGATGGGATGGATGGATGGACGGATGGACGGATGGATGCCAGGTCATCGATCCAAGCCACAAGTGATTCCACCAATCAGAATTAAGCTTAGGTAGTTTTGTTTTTTCTTTTGTTTCTCTTATAATTTTCACCCTCTAATTCAGGGTAAACATTCAACATATTAACCACTTATAGTTTGCTAAAATGAACAAATAGTGTGCACATGTGTGTATCTTGGGATGACAAACAATGTTGATTTGGGGGTTTTTCACTTTCATTGCACAAAAGAGCCATTTTCCATTTTTCGAGTGCCCAAGATGAGTTTTTTTGTGAAGAATCTACCATATATTTGTTGCAAAATTGGACCAAATCATTTTTATAAAATACTAGGCCATGTTTAATGCACAATTAACACAATGGTTGGGTGTCGAAAGCCTTGATCCACCTCTGGTGAAAAAGACAAATTCCCGCCGATTCAGCTGGAAGCGGGTCAAATTTGAACTGCAGCTGCCTCATAATTTGCTATTTTTTTTTTCAAAAATCATTTCTAGGTACATAAGTACCTATTTAATCAGAGAAACACAAAAAAATTCCAAGATTCAACCACTAGCTAGGAACGGTCATTCCCGCCGTTTTGACCGCATTTTGAAACAGGCATAAAAAATTCAAAAAAAATCAAAAAATTGGGAAACCTTCGCATTGTGTCATCATATGTGACCAAGTTTTCAGGAAAAATAACAAACTTGTAATACGGCAATTATTTAAAAAATGTGTTCTCAGAAATGAGCTATCATGGGTGAAGATTCATGGCTTTCAAGCCAAATGATCAATCTTATGGCCACATTCATGGCATAGTTTGTTCAAATGATCTCATATTGTGCACAAGGGTGCATATTGGAATGGCAAACAATGTTGCCTAAGGAAGTTTTCATTTTCTTTGGACGAAAAAACCATTTTCCATTTTCCGAGTGCCTGAAAGGAGGTTTTTTTGTGAAGGACCTCCCAAATAATTGTCGCAAAATTGGACCAAATCAATTTTCTAAAATACTAGGACATATTTAATGCACAATTGACAAAATGGTTGGGTGTAAAAAGGTTTGATCCACCTCTCGTGAAAAAGACAAATTCCCGCCGATTTAGTTGGAAGCGGGTCAAATTTGAACTGCAGCTGCCTCATAGTTTGCTATTTATTTTTTCCAAAAATCATTTCTAGGTACATAAGTACCTATTTAATCAGAGAAACACCAAAAAAATTCAAGATTCAACCACTAGCTAGGAACGGTCATTCCCGCCGTTTTGACCGCATTTTGAAATGAGCATAAAAAATTCAAAAAAAATTAAAAATTGGGAAACCTTCGCATTGTGCCATCATATGTGACCAAGTTCTCAGGATAAATAACAAACTTGTAATACGGCAATTATTTTAAAAAAGTGTTCTCAGAAATGAGCTATCACGCGTGAAGATTCAGGGTTTTCAAGCCAAATGATCAATCTTATGGCCACATTCATGGCATAGTTTGTTCAAATGATCTCATATTGTGCACAAGGGTGCATCTTGGAATTCCAAAAAAATGTCGCCTAAGGGAGTTTTCATTTTCTTTGCACGGAAAATTCATTTTCCATTTTCCGAGTGCCCGAATTGAGTTCTTTTTGTGAAGGACCTACCATATATTTGTTGCACAATTGGACCAAATCATTTTTATAAAATACTGGGCCATAGTTGATTCACAATTGACCAAATGGTTGGGTGTCAAAAGTTTTGATCCACCTCTAGTGAAAAAGACAAATTGCCACCGATTCAGCAGGAAGCGGGTCAAATTTGAAGTACAGGTGCCTCATAGTTTGCTCTTTATTTTTCAAAAAATCATTTTTAGGTACATAAGTATCTATTTAAATATAGAAACATCAAAAAAATTCCAAGATTCAACCACTAGCTAGGAACGGTCATTCCCGCCGTTTTGACCGCATTTTGAAATGGGCATAAAAATTCAAAAAAAATCAAAAAAATTGGAAAACCTTCGCATTGTGTCATTATATGTGACCAAGTTTCCAGGAAAAATAATAAACTTGTAATACGACAATTATTTTAAAAAAGTATTCTCAGAAATAAGCTATCATGTGTGAAGATTCATGGCTTTCAAGCCAAATGATCAATCTTATGGCCACATTCATGGCATAGTTTGTTCAAATGATCTCATATTGTGCACAAGGGTGTATATTGGAATGGAAAATAATGTTTCCTAAGGAAGTTTTCATTTTCTTTGGACGAAAAAACCATTTTCCATTTTCCGAGTGCCCAAAAGGAGGTTTTTTGTGAAGAACCTTCCAAATAATTGTTGCAAAATTGGACCAAATCAATTTTTTTAAAATACTAGGACATATTTAATGCACAATTGACAAAATGGTTGGGGTGTAAAAAGTTTTGATCCACCTCTCGTGAAAAAGACAAATTTCCGCCGATTCAGCTGGAAGCGGGTCAAATTTGAACTGCATCTGCCTCATAGTTTGCTATTTATTTTTTTCAAAAAACATTTATAGGTACATAAGTATCTATTTAATCATAGAAACACCAAAAAAATTCCAAGATTCAACCACTAGCTAGGAATGGTCATTCCCGCCGTTTTGACTGCATTTTGAAACGGGCATAAAAAATTCAAAAAAATTAAAAAATTGGGAAACCTTCGCATTGTGTCATTATATGTGGCCAAGTTCCCAGGAAAAATAACAAACTTATAATACGGCAATTATTTAAAAAAAAGTATTCTCAGAAACGAGCTATCACGTGTGGAGATCAATGGCTTTCAAGCCAAATGACCAATCTTATGGCCACATTCATGGCATAGTTTGTTCAAATGATCTCATATTGTGCACAAGGGTGCATATTGGAATGGCAAACAATGTTGCCTAAGGAACTTTTCATTTTCTTTGGATGAAAAAACCATTTTCCATTTTTCGAGTGCCCAAAAGGAGTTTTTTTTGTGAAGGACCTCCAAAATAATTGTTGCAAAATTGAACCAAATCATTTTTATAAAATACTAGGACATATTTAATGCACAATTGACAAAATGGTTGGGTGTAAAAAGTTTTGGTCCACCTCTCGTGAAAAAGACAAATTTCCGCCGATTCAGTTGAAAGCGGGTCAAATTTGAACTGCAGCTGCCTCATAGTTTGGTATTTATTTTTTCCAAAAATCATTTATAGTTACATAAGCACCTACTTAATCATAAATACATGGTTTGGTGGCGATACGTCGAGGTTTGGACGGTGGCCGAGGGCTCCAACTCTAGAGCGCGTAAACTCGCATGCCCGCCGCGTGGTCACTACGTGACCGTGGCGTTGCCATGTGTTCTGGGTGGCCTAGGCATGTCTAGTGGGTTGGGCACTCCCCAGGTAGGTTCTAGGAAGAAAATTACAAGACAATATTCTCACGAGGAGACCGATCGATGCTTAAACATGAATTAGCAGCCAAGTGTTTGATTAGCGGTACAGGAAATGTACATGGCTAATGGGCGTGTGTTTTGGCTGAGTATGATCATTTACTAAGAAGACCGTCTTCACAAATTTTTAGCTCAAAAGGAGGAGCCTAGGTGGTACTTGCTTTGCAAACTACCACACTGGACATAAATACGAATGTTGAAGCTCGGCTCAAAATAATGAATGGATTGAGCTGGCATTTGGTGGAGGATGGTTATTTGGGCATAGGAAAGCACTGTAGAAAATGGATACTATTTGGACATGTCAAAGTGGTACTTCCTTCACAAACTATTATTGTGAACAGAATAGGAAAATGAATATTGTTGAATTATTTTTGAACTAGGCAAGGAAGGTTTTTACATATTTGACGAAGATATGACCCAAAGAATTTATGAGATTTTTTTGGGAATTTTGGGAATGACAAAAATATAGGTTGCTTCACAACCTAGGGCAAAAACTGCCACATGGACATGACACATAGGCAAAACTGATGAGGTGGCGCCTAGTCATAGCAACCCACCACAATTTACAAGGCTATGACCATCTATATTGGTCGTTAACAACTAGAAATAAGGCAGCGGACTAGCGCTGTTTGCTTTATGACCATTTCCTTTAATGAAATTATGACCTTTCTGACCAAAATGGTCATTATGGTTTAGGGTTTAGAGCCCCCTAGACAGCTTTTGACCAATTGGTCTAAAATGGTCATAAATTTATGACCAATTCTTCGAGGGTCACTGACAGAAGGTCATAGGTTGACATATTTCTTGTAGTGATGCTACCATGCACTGCAATATAGACTGCTATGCATGAAGACGCTACCTAAGTATCTACTTCCTTTGTGTTCAAACCCACTACATATGCCTCATGGATTTCATTATCAGTCTTTAGACCACACTAATTTGCATGGTTCCAATACTTGGTTTGCTCTCGCCTTTCGCGTCAGGGGCACAACGGGTCATTTAAGTACATGAAAGCCTCTTACAACAAAGTGTTGTAAGGCAGAACGCAAGGACCGTTGGTCTTGAGGCAACCGTTCGGTTCTATCCATCTGAGTACCAACTAAGCAATGGACTTCCAAAGAAATCAATATCCATCCATCTCTATGGAAACTCGAAGAGGCTGAAGATCGTCTAGCAAACGACGCTCTTAAGTACATGGGGCCTCTTACAACAAAGTGTTGCAAGACTTCAACTTTTTTGCGAAAAGCAAGACTTCAACTATGAAAAGCAGCAGTTGGTTTAACAAAAAAACTCTGAATATCAGCAGAAGGAAAAAGGAACGAATAATAGATATCTAAGCAGTAGTTCGCGCAGTGGTCTGGGTGGAGATCGAACTTTACCATATAATAAATACCAGCTTCACAACATGATCAACGCCCGAAGACAGCGATCTGAACCATAGTCTATCACAGATAAGATATTTTGCATATCGCCTTGATGATACAACCTTAGATTCAGAGGACATTCTACAGAAAACAAACAAGTATTATTGGGGATTGGACGACGAGGTCACAAACACACCGACCATGGAGAGCTGGTTAAACGATGAGGTCATCTATGCTACCGATGACACATGTAGCGATGATTCTACATGATGTTCAACACTTCGTACCTTATTGACCATAAGCTGAATGACCAGAGAGTTATCTATATGAGGACGAAATCACTGTTCTGACCTTGTCAACGTTTATAGTCACAAACTGAACTCGACGCGAAAGTATTTCACGATTTGACCCTTTTAGAAACGCCAGAGTCCGCGGCGTTTCCACCCAACATAGAAACACCGAGCAAGCTAGTGTTCCCTTCCAACACGAAAATGCCGAGGCAACTAGCGTTTCTGCCCTGGCCCACAGTTAGTCTAAACCCGTTGTTTTCGCTGACGTGGCACACGTGAAATGCCAAGGTCCTTGGCGTTTCTGAACTGGATTAAATAACGCGCGTGGGCCTAACCCAGCCCACTCGCAGGCGCAGCCTCGGTCGAGCAGTTCTTCCAGGACGAACTGGCGGCTGCCCCCTCCCTCTTCTTCACCAAATCTCCCCCAGATCTGCTATTTTGATCATCAAAACGAGTAGATCGGAGCATCCCCGAGTTGCTTGAGGTATTCTCTTCCCAATCCTCCATTTATTTTCAGTCAAGATTGGCTATTGTAGATGCATTTTTTCAAACATGGTGGAACCCTAAGATGAGTTATTAGTGATTTGTTTGATGAATATTTTGGTTACATTATGTTTAGAAAGAAGACATATACTCCTTGTGTTTAAGTATTCTTAGTTAACTTGTTTAGTATTGGATTTAGAGAGAGACCATTTTTTTGGATTAGGTTGAACCTATTATTTGTTAATAATTAGTTGTGATAGATTCTTTAGGATAAAATAGGTTGAAAAGAATTGGTGTTGGTAATGTCGTTCGTGATTTGTATCTTTGGGATAATTTGTAGTAGTTCTCACACGATTTTGTATATGGTGCGGTCATAATTTTAAGCATATATCATAACAAATCCATTGACCTTATTTTGTAGGATGTTTGAGCCGGATAAATATCCCGGCCTTGATGATTATTACGAGGAGAAGCATCGTGTTGTGCTAGTGGAAAGAGGGGAGGTAATTATGTATCTACATTGTTGATTCTCATATTGTGAGTAGTTTAGAGAAGTATATAAATTGTGCGTGTGTTATTTGTAGGTTCCTCCAATACTTCATTTGAGAGGCCACAACCCACGTGAGTCCTTGAGGTATGACCGCCGCTACGATCCTTATTTTAGAAGAATGGATCTTCTCCAGTTTGTGCTCAACTTTAAAGGCACACCACCATGGCTGAACTCGATGGCCATTACCGCCCTTATGGACCGTTGGAGGCCAGAGACGCACTCTTTTCACCTTGCTCTTGGTGATATGACCGTCACTTTGGAGGATATTGCGATGATCTCCGGTCTTCCGATCGAGGGCAGGGCTCTTACCGGGAAGGTGAGGTCTGAGGGGTGGCGACAAAGGGTTGCAGGTTTGGTTGGTGTTGAAGCTCCCCCGTGGATTCATGAAACAAAGAAGGATCCTAGGCCATCTGGTGTTTCGTTCTCGTGGCTACAAGAACATTTTTACAAGTGCCCAGGGAATGCCAGTCCGGTTGTTGTGGAGAGGTACGCCAGGGCTTACTTATGGAATCTTTTGACCCAAGTGGTGTTTCCTGACGGCACGGGAGACACTGCCTCGTGGATGTTTGATGTCTACTACACAACCTTCTTCTTGTACACGTTGTTGGGCCTCCAAGTGCAGAGGTTTGTAGGACAGTAGCAAATTTCCCTCAAGTTGATGACCTAAGGTTTATCAATCCGTAGGAGGCGTAGGATGAAGATGGTCTCTCTCAAGCAACCCTGCAACCAAATAACAAAGAGTCTCTTGTGTCCCCAACACACCCAATACAATGGTAAATTGTATGGTGCACTAGTTCGGCGAAGAGATGGTGAAACAAGTGGTATATGGATGGTAGATAAAGGCATTTGTAATCTGAAATTATAAAAACAGAAAGGTAACTAATGATAAAAGTGAGCGTAAACGGTATTGCAATGTGTGGAAATAAGGCCTAGGGTTCATACTTTCGCTAGTGTAAGTTCCCTCAACAATACTAACATAATTGGATCACATAACTATCCCTCAACATGCAACAAAGAGTCACTCCAAAGTCACTAATAGCGGCGAACGAACGAAGAGATTATGGTAGGGTAAGAAACCACCTCAAAGTTATTCTTTCCAATCAATCCGTTGGGCTATTCCTATAAGTGTCACAAACATCCCTAGAGTTCGTACTAGAATAACACCTTAAGACACAAATCAACCAAAACCCTAATGTCACCTAGATACTCCAATGTCACCTCAAGTATCCGTGGGTATGATTATACGATATGCATCACACAATCTCAGATTCATCTATTCAACCAACACAAAGGACCTCAAAGAGTGCCCCAAAGTTCTACCGGTGAATCACGACGAAAACGTGTGCCAACCCCTATGCATAGGTTCATGGGCGGAACCCGCAAGTTGATCACCAAAACATACATCAAGTTAATCACGTGATATCCCATTTTCACCACAGATACGCACGACAAGACATACATCAAGTGTTCTCAAATCTTTAAAGACTCAATCCGATAAGATTACTTCAAAGGGGAAACTCAATTCATTACAAGAGAGTAGAGGGGGAGGAGAAACATAAGATCCATCTATAATAGCAAAGCTCGCGATACATCAAGATCGTGCCAAATCAAGAACACGAGAGAGAGAGAGAGAGAGATCAAACACATAGCTACTGGTACATACCCTCAGCCCCGAGGGAGAACTACTCCCTCCTCGTCATGGAGAGCACCGGGATGATGAAGATGGCCGCCGGAGAGGGATTCCCCCTCCGGCAGGGTGCCGGAATGGGTCTAGATTGGCTTTCGCTGGCTACGGAGGCTTCTGGCGGCGGAACTCCCGAGCTAGTCTCCGTTCTGGAAGTTTTACGATACGTAGGTATATATGGGTACAAGGGGTACGTCGGTGGAGCTTCGGGGGCCCCACGAGGCAGGGGGCGCGCCCCCCACCCTCGTGGCCAGCTCCCGTATCTTCTGACGTAGAGTCCAAGTCTATCTGGTGGCTTTCCTTCCAAAAATAACTTCTCCAGTTGATTTCGTTCTGTTTCGACTCCGTTTGATATTCCTTTTCTTCGAAACACTGAAATAGGCATAAAACAGCAAACCTGGGTTGGGCCTCCGGTTAATAGGTTAGTCCCAAAAATAATATAAAAGTGGATAATAAAGCCCAATATTGCCAAAATAGTAGATAATATAGCATGGAGCAATCAAAAATTATAGATATGTTGGAGACGTATCAAGCATCCCCAAGCTTAATTCATGCTCGTCCTCGAGTAGGTAAATGATAAAAAAGAATTTTTGATGCGGAGTGCTACTTGGCATAATTTCAATGTAATTCTTCTTAATTGTGGTATGAATATTCAGATCCATAAGATTCAAGACAAAAGTTTATATTGACATAAAATAATAATACTTCAAGCATACTAACTAAGCAATTATGTCTTCTCAAAATAACATGGCCAAAGAAAGTTATCCCTACAAAATCATATAGTCTGGCTATGCTCCATCTTCACCACACAAAATATTTAAATCATGCACAACCCCGATAACAAGCCAAGCAATTGTTTCATACTTTTGATGTTCTCAAACTTTTTCAATCTTCACGCAATACATGAGCGTGAGCCACGGACATAGCACTATAGGTGGAATAGAATGGTGGTTGTGGAGGAGACAAAAAGGAGAAGATAGTCTCACATCGACTAGGTGTATCAACGGGCTATGGAGATGCCCATCGATAGATATCAATGTGAGTGAGTAGGGATTGCCATGCAACGGATGCACTAGAGCTATAAATTTATGAAAGCTCAAAAGAAACTAAGTGGGTGTGCATCCAACTTGCTTGCTCATGAAGACCTAGGGCATTTTGAGGAAGCCCATCATTGGAATATACAAGCCAAGTTCTATAATGAAAGATTCCCACTAGTATATGAAAGTGACAACATAGGAGACTCTCTATCATGAAGATCAGGGTGCTACTTTGAAGCACAAGTGTGCTAAAAGGATAGTAGCATTGTCCCTTCTCTCTTTTTCTCTCTTTTTTATTTTTTTATTTGGGCCTTCTCTTTTTTATGGCCTCTTTTTTTTGGGCTTCTTTGGCCTCCTTTTTTTCGTCTGGAGTCTCACCCCGTCTTGTGGGGGAATCATAGTCTACATCATCCTCCTCACTGGGACAATGCTCTAATAATGATGATCATCACACTTTTATTTTCTTACAACTCAAGAATTATAACTCGATACTTAGAACAAGATATGACTCTATATGAATGTCTCTGGCGGTGTACCAGGATGTGCCATGACTCATGAGTGACATGTATGAAAGAATTATGAACGGTGGCTTTGCCACAAATACGATGTCAACTACATGATCATGCTAAGCAATATGACAATGATGGAGCGTGTCATAGGAATGGTGGAAAGTTGCATGGCAATATATCTCGGAATGGCTATGGAAATGCCATGATAGGTAGGTATGGTGGATGTTTTGAGGAAGGTATATAGTGGGTGTATGATACCGGCGAAAGGTGCGCAGTACTAGAGAAACTAGCAACGGTGGAAGGAAGGAAAGTGCGTATAATCCATGGACTCAACATTAGCCATAAAGAACTCACATACTTATTGCAAAAATCTATTAGTTATCGAAACAAAGTACTACGCGCATGCTCCTAGGGGGATAGATTGGTAGGAAAAGACCATCGCTCGTCCCCGACCGCCACTCATAAGGAAGGCAATAAATAAATAAATCATGCTCCGACTTCATCACATAACGGTTCACCATACGTGCATGCTACGGGAATCACAAACTTCAACACAAGTATTTCTCAAATTCACAACTACTCAACTAGCATGACTCTAATATCACCATCTCCATATCTCAAAACAATCATCAAGCATCAAACTTCTCTTAGTATTCAAAACACTCATAAGAAAGTTTTTACTAATCTTGTATACCTAGCATATTAGGATTTTAAGCAAATTACCATGCTATTAAGACTCTCAAAATAATATAAGTGAAGCATGAGAGTTCATCTATTTCTTCAAAATAAAACTACCACCATGCTCTAAAAGATATAAGTGAAGCACTAGAGCAAATGACAAACTACTCCGAAAGATATAAGTGAAGATCAATGAGTAGTTGAATAATTATGCAACTATGTGAAGACCCTCTAACATTTAAGAATTTCAGACCTTGGTATTTTATTCAAATATCAAGAAAAACTAAATAAAATAAAATGACGCTCCAAGCAAAACACATATCATGTGGTAAATAAAAATATAGCTCCAAGTAAAGTTACCGATGAACGAAGACGAAAGAGGGGATGCCTTCCGGGGCATCCCCAAGCTTAGGCTCTTGGTTGTCCTTGAATATTACCTTGGGGTGCCTTGGGAATCCCCAAGCTTAGGCTCTTGCCACTCCTTATTCCATAGTCCATCGAATCCTTACCCAAAACTTGAAAACTTCACAACACAAAACTTAACAGAAAACTCGTAAGCTCCGTTAGTGAAA
Organism: Triticum urartu; assembly: GCF_003073215.2. Taxonomy (NCBI): domain Eukaryota; kingdom Viridiplantae; phylum Streptophyta; class Magnoliopsida; order Poales; family Poaceae; genus Triticum; species Triticum urartu. The sequence goes on from NC_053026.1 coordinate 30,778,482, forward strand.
GAAAACAAAACACCACTTAAAGGTACTCTAATGAACTCATTCTTTATTTATATTAGTGTTAAACCTACTGTATTCCAACTTCTCTATGGATTATAAACTATTTTACTAGCCATAGATTCATCAAAATAAGTAAACAACACATGAAAAACAGAATCTGTCAAAAACAGAACAGTCTGTAGTAATCTGGATCAAACGTATACTTATGTAACTCATAAAATTCTAAAATAAATTTCTGGACCTGAGTAATTTATCTATTAATCATCTTCAAAAATAATTAACTAAATATAACTCTCCAAATAAAAATGGCAGCAATTCTCGTGAGCGCTAAAGTTTCTGTTTTTTACAGCATGGTCAACAAGACTTTCCCAAAGTCTTCCCAAAGGTTCTACTTGGAACAAACACTAATTAAAAGCATAAAACCACATCCAAACATAGGCTAGATTAATTATTTATTACTAGACAGAAACAAAAAGCAAGGAATAAAAATAAAGTTGGGTTGCCTCCCAACAAGCGCTATCGTTTAACGCCCCTAGCTAGGCATGATGCTTTCAATGATGCTCACATAAAGGAAAAGAATTGAAACATAAAGAGAGCATCATGAAGAATATGACTAGCACATTTAAGTCTAACCCACTTCCTATGCATATGGATTTTGTGAGCAAACAACTTGTGGGAACAAGAATCAACTTGCATAGGAAGGTAAAACAAGCATAACTTCAAAATTTTAAGCACATAGAGAGGAAAGTTGATATTATTGCAATTCCTACAAGCATATGTTCCTCCCTGATAATACTTTTCAGTAGCATCATGAATGAATTCAACAATATAACCAGCACCTAAAGCATTCCTTTCATGATCTACAAGCATAGAAAATTTACTACTCTCCACACAAGCAAAATTCTTCTCATTCGGAATAGTGGGAGTATCATAAGAGACTTGAATACTATAAATTGTTTCCACATTAAAAGAGTAATGTTCAGAAAAGGGGTAACCATAATCATGACAAGTTTTATAAACATAATCACTAATTTTTATAGCATAAGTATCATCACAATAATCATCATAGGTAGGAGGCTTGCTATCATCATTATAAATTTGCATATCAAAACTTGGGAGACTAAAAATATCATCTTTATTAAACATAGCATCCCCAAGCTTGGGACCAACATTAATTGCAGGAAATATATTCTCAAATATGTCATCCTCATCAAACATAGCTTCCCCAAGCTTGGGCCTTTTCATATCATAAGCATAATCACTCTCATCATTAATAGTATGGATAGCACCAATAGTATAGCAATTATTATATCCTTCCAAGCAAGTGCCAAAAAGATTTTCAAGATCATAAGAAGTATCATTATCTTCCCAATCATAATCATCACAAAAAGCAATAGGCATAATGAGATCATCATCAAGTGTATCATCTTCATTTTCATGAGGCACATCAATAATAGGAGCAACTTTATTTGGGAGCGATACCTTTTTACCTCTCTTCCTTTTTCTTTTCTTCTTATTCACCTCATGTGTGGGTTCAATCCTCTTTTTGGAGCTCCTTATTAATGAGATTGGTTGAATAGAAGGCTCCTCCTCGTTACCTGATTCATCATAAGAAATAATAGGAGGATATTGGGAAGTCTCTTCCCTTTCATTAGTATTCTCTTCATCTCCTATTTATTTTCTTTTCTTTATGTAATTGGCAATATAAGGATTTTCAATGCAATTCACCGCACAGTACATATAGATCTTCTCTAGATCAAAACCAAGAAGTTTATCGAGATTAAATTTTGGAATACCCTCAGTTATACATTTCATTTCTTCATAACCCAAGAGCAAACTAAGTTCATTATGATGTGCAAGGGAAATCAAGTCATCACAATTTTTGGACACGATACGGTCATGAAACAATTTGCATTTGATATTTAAATGGCCATGTTCATTGCAAAGTTCGCAAGTATGGGTGAGATATCTTAAATTTTCAGCACATTCATCTAGCTCTTCTTGCAACAGTTTGGTTTCTAAGTACTTATGCCCCTTGCAATATCTATCTTCCCTATTTGGTGTGTACTTGCAAACATGCACTCCACAAAAATTGACATGTTTATAGGAGGAATTTTCATCATAACTAGTGCAATCATCATTAGCATCATGGGTATTCAAATAATTCATACTAACAACATTGCAATCATGCTCATCATTCAAAGATTTAGTGCCAAACATTTTATAGATTTCTTCTTCTAGTAATTGAGCACAATTTTCCTTTCCATCATACTCACGAAAGATATTAAAAAGGTGAACCATAGGAGTTTCACTCAATTCCATTATTTTTTTGTAGTTTTCTTTTATAAACTAAACTAGTGCTAAAACAAGAAATAAAAAGATTCGGTTGCAAGATCTAAAGATATACCTTCAAGCGCTAACCTCCCGGCAACGGCGCCAGAAAAGAGCTTGATGTCTACTACACAACCTTCTTCTTGTAGACGTTGTTGGGCCTCCAAGGGCAGAGGTTTGTAGGACAGTAGCAAATTTTCCTCAAGTGGATGACCTAAGGTTTATCAATCCGTAGGAGGCGTAGGATGAAGATGGTCTCTCTCAAGAAACCCTGCAACCAAATAACAAAGAGTCTCTTGTGTCCCCAACACACCCAATACAATGGTAAATTGTATAGGTGCACTAGTTCGGCGAAGAGATGGTGAAACAAGTGGTATATGGATGGTAGATAAAGGTATTTGTAATCTGAAATTATAAAAACAGCAAGGTAACTAATGATAAAAGTGAGCGTAAATGGTATTGCAATGTGTGGAAATAAGGCCTAGGGTTCATACTTTCGCTAGTGTAAGTTCCCTCAACAATACTAACATAATTGGATCACATAACTATCCCTCAACATGCAACAAAGAGTCACTCCGAAGTCACTAATAGCGGAGAACGAACGAAGAGATTATGGTAGGGTATGAAACCACCTCAAAGTTATTCTTTCCAATCAATCCGTTGGGGTATTCCTATAAGTGTCACAAACATCCCTAGAGTTCGTACTAGAATAACACCTTAAGACACAAATCAACCAAAACCCTAATGTCACCTAGATACTCCAATGTCACCTCAAGTATCCGTGGGTATGATTATATGATATGCATCACACAATCTAGATTCATCTATTCAACCAACACAAAGGACCTCAAAGAGTGCCCCAAAGTTCTACCGGTGAATCACGACGAAAACGTGTGCCAACCCCTATGCATAGGTTCATGGGCGGAACCCGCAAGTTGATCACCAAAACATACATCAAGTTACTCACGTGATATCCCATTGTCACCACAGATACGCACGACAATACATACATCAAGTGTTCTCAAATCTTTAAAGACTCAATCCGATAAGATTACTTCAAAGGGGAAACTCAATTCATTACAAGAGAGTAAAGTGGGAGGAGAAACATAAGATCCAACTATAATAGCAAAGATCGCGATACATCAAGATCGTGCCAAATCAAGAACACGAGAGAGAGAGAGAGAGAGTTTCTTGTACCATATGTTGATCAATGTGTAACCACGGAAAAATGAAAATGATGCCGATACTTCTCATGCTTTGTAGGACGAGCCGGCAACACAACAAGAATGTCATTAATTGGGAGGATCACCATCTTATGTGGGTGGACATGTGGAATGCTCAGAGGAATGCCCGAGTTGAAGATGATCACACACCTGACAACGACGAGGGGGCATATTTAAGGCATTTGGAGTGGCTTCGCAAAGAGTACAGAGTTATCCTTAAGGGTGCTTGGACTCATGCCGATTGCTTGGAAGTAATGCCAAGTGAGGCTGCTGATGTTGCATTCAACAACTCTATTAGGGAGACCATTGGAGCGCACCTAGATTATGGTCCTCTGCATGACCGAGTGGTATGTCTTTTTGTCTCTTTTTTGAACATGTGACATTTCTTCATGAGTGGTGTGTCACTTAAGTTTTATTCAGGGCACGGAGCTATGGAGATGTATCAATGATAGTAATGTGGTGCTTGGCCGCGCACCTGGTAGAGAAACAGACGTTCTCGTTAGGAGTACTCTACTGGTTAGAGGCCCTCTTAATATGAACATGTGTCATGTGAACTATTTTTGCATATTTACATGTCTATGTCTTTGCCTCTGTAGAAGGTGGTGAATCGTTGCCGAACACTAGCCGCTTTACTTTCTTGGTATGGCGGTTCATCCACGGATGTGCGTGCACGTGCTCAGTATAGAATGGATGTGTTGTCTTCCGCTCGTCCATCTTCGAGCCAAGCACGTGCTTCTTCTGCTTGTCCATCTTCCAGCCGAGCAGGTGCTTCTTCGAGCCGAGCACGGATTGATGAACAGGAAGATGAAGAGGAGGAGATAGACTATGATGCGGATCCGGACTATGTGGAGCTTGGGGCTTCGCAGATGGAAGATGCTCCACCGCCAACTCAACCTTATCAGCCTTTTGAAGAAGCACGCCGAGTTAGCTCAAGAATCATCTGACGTCCTGGATGGCAGAACACTCCAGAGGGCTACTTTAACAGGGGGAAGATGGCTGCAAAAAGAGGCAATAAGTGAAGTGATGGCTAATGCGAACTTGTTAGTTATATATGTGGTGAACTAGAAATGTAGTTAGCGTTTCAGATGGAGCAAACTTGTTAGTTCCATATGTGATGAACTTGTTATGTTTTATGTCTGATGGACTTGTTAGTTCTGTGTTAGCAAGACTTGGTAATTATTATGTAAGCTGGATCATGTTAAGTTCGTTGCCGAAAATATGTCTTATTGCTATACTATTGCTGTACTCGGCATTATATTTTGAAAATTTTTGTTGTACCTCTGCTACCTGTGATGGAGTGGACATGGGCAGCAGGGTTTGCTGTGATCTGCATAACAGGGCAGAAACGCCAAGGACAATGGCGTTTATATGTGGCTGGGAAACGCCAAGGGTGGTTGGCGTTTCAGGTGTGAGCGGCAACGTTTCATGAACATGTCCCAGCCAGCCTCTGTCTTAAAGAAACGCCAAGCCACGTAGAGCGTTTCGTTGTAGGGTGGAAACGCCAGGGTCATTGGCGTTTCTGGGGTACAGAGAAACGCCCCTTGGTTTGGCGTTGCTGTTAGAACAGGGTGTCAAAACAAACTCCAAAGCCTTTTGTGGTACACATAGTTCACCACATAACGTAAAGGAGTACACATAGAGGAGTCCAAAGCAATTGTGACATCACATAAAGGAGTACACATAGAGGAGTCCAAAGCAATTGTGACATCACATAGTTCACCACATAAAGGAGTACACATAGAGGAGTCCAAAGCAATTTAGAGTACACATAGTTCACCACATAAAGGAGTCTAGGCATCAAGAAGGTTCAAGATGAAATGCACACGAAGGACCAAAGCATGGCACAGTTCACATCATTGCTCTATTGTGTAGAGCAAGGCCCCTTTCCCTTCTTCTTCTTCCTCTCTTCTTCTTCTTCCTCCTCCCTTTTCCTTATGCTGTGATCCACCTTGACCACCCTCTCCATGAATATCTGATTCTCCCTCTCTCTTTTTTCATCTGCAATTGCCCAAAGCTTCAAGGTTCTTTCTTCAAAATCCTTTTGATGCTTTTTCTATGCCTCCTCACATTTCCTCACCAACGCTTGCTCCCTAGCATACATCTCATGTCTCGCTCTCTCTAATTCCTTCCTTTTCTTCTCAAGCTCCTCTTCCTTCTTCTTCTTTAGCTTGGCTGCATCCTCCTCTCTAAGCTTCTTCGTAGCCTTCTCCCACCATCCCGCCATCTCACCTTCGCCATCCTCAAGCCCCTTCATTGTTGCCTTGTTGGGTTGAGAAGCCGCCATACCTATGAAAAATTGCAAGATATTAGTTAGTAAGGACAAAAACAACATGAAAATAATATTGGGAGACATGAAAATAATTGTGAAATGTAGCCACGTACGGAAATGGTCCATCTAGGTATCCAAACATTCCTCTAGCATTACCACGGCATCTACCCATGAAACCTCCTCTAACACCACCCGAACCTCTAACCCTACCACGAGCACCATCACCAGTAATTCGTCCTCGACCACGAGCACCCCTGGATCCTCGGCCACCACTGGAACCTCAGCCACCACCAAGGTCACCACCGGAACCTCGGCCACCACCAAGTCCATCACCGGAACCTCGGCCACCACCAAGGCCACCACCGGAACCTCGGCCACCACCAAGTCCATCACCAGAACCTCGGCCACCACCAAGGCCACCACCGGAACCTCGGCCACCACCAAGTCCATCACCGGAACCTCGGCCACCACCAAGGCCATCACCGGAACCTCTGCCACCACGAAGTCCACCACCGGAACCTCGGCCACCACTTGAAGAAGCATTGTGCCCTTTTGAAGTTTTGTTTGTTTTACAAGTCCTTTTGTTGTGTGTCGTTTCATTGCAACCACCGCATTGGTTCCTATCACGTGGCTCCATGAAATGTCCACTACCAAACTCTCTGGTGCTCATGAGGGCATCCATATCATTCCTGTATCGCTTTGTTCTCCTTCTACCCTTGGGTTGTACCATCATCTCTGGATCGGGCCTAATGTTAGGACCGTGATACTCTGGCCACTGCGATGTGTCCAGAAAAGGGTGGAATCTAGACGCCCATGTTTACTTATGAGCTTGCAAATTGAATTCATGCAACCTCACAACTACTCCATCGGAGATATCCACATTCCTGATGCGGGCCGCCGACATCATGTGCGAGCATGGCCAGTGGTACTTACTAGGCCGCTCACAAGTGCAATGTATTGTCCTAAGAGCCACCTTAAATGAGCGACCACCATATGATTGTCCATCTCTAGTTATCCCACCTGGCTCATCCACTTGGTATTTCATTTCTACATTATCGAAACAAGTGTCTCGCTCGATGGCTGACTTGTCTCTCTGAAACTCCAGCCACTCGGCAACCTTCTTCGGATAAATTTCATTGGGAGGCTTCTCACTATCAGCAATCAACTTGTCGATTTCATCGGAGTGCTTCAAAAATACTCATTTAGCTTGTAAAAGGTATATTCCGCTATTGCCGTCACCGGTAACTGACGGGCACCCTTCAAGACAAAGTTGAAGCACTCAACTAGATTGCTTGTCATGTCACCATATCTCATGCCTCCTTCGTCACATGCCCGTGACCACTTGTGTCTCTCATCAATATTCCTTTCTAAGAAATCTTTCCCACCTTCGTTTGCCTTCTCATAGATTTTTTTCAAGCGTGTCGTGAATGACTTAATGGAGAAGGCTACACATGCGGAGTTAAGATCCTTGCAAAGATCCTTGTTCTTACAAGCCCTGTAAAAGTTTACAACGAAGTGCCTCATACACCATCGGTGGTGAAGCCTTGCATGCCCTGGAATATGAATATCCACGGCCTTCTATATGCCTTGGTGCCGATCGGATATGATGCATACCTCCCTATTCGGAGGAATGACCGTGCTCCTAACAAGTCTCATGAACCATTCCCAGTTGTCTTGGTTCTCCACGGAGACCAAAGCAAATGCCACAGGCAACACCTGATCGTGAGCATCATGTGCCATTGCTATCATGAGTGTGCCCTTGTATTTCCCTGTCAAGAATGTCCCATCTATAGACAAAACCGGTCGACAATGCTCAAAAGCTGCAATGCATGGGCCAAACGTCCAAAAGGCATGACGGAACACTCCCTCAATATCTTGGACATAGTGGTACAATCCCGGGAGTCTGTACGACATCGCTCCCAGCAAACTGGGTAGCATGTTGTAAGCCTCTTCCCATCCACTATACAACATTCTGAGAGCGACTTGCTTGGCCTTCCATGTCTTTCCATACTTGACCTTATATCCGAACTTATCTTCAATCCAACTCATCAACAACTTCACTTTAATGTTTGGATCCTCGGCCATATGTTTCTGGTATTTATAACCAATGAATTCTGAGGTTAGTTGATGGTGTGTCTTCCGTGCTTCTACGGCCGGCGGTGTGCATTGGTGAGTGGCTTTGCAACTAGTTATCTTCCACCAACCATCTTTCGTGAGTCTTCCATTGACTTTCCATTTGCATCTTTCTACCTCACATTTCACGGTGTATCGCTTGTTGCAGTCCGAGTGAACAACTATGAAAGGCATGTGGTGTTTGATAGCATACTAACACAACCACATCCTGAATTCTAGCATGTGCTCGAACATCAAACCTTTCCTCACGTATGACATCAAAATCGCGTCGGGTGTACTACTTGGGAACTGTCTAGCCTCAATTGTCTTGCTCATGCCACCGTCGACTATAGCCTTGCTCATGCCACCGTCGACTATAGCATCACAAAACAAGGGAACTTTGTGATCCCTACCGGTGATTTTTGTGTACCACTCTGCTTCTTTCGCAGTCAAGCCATCCTCGTCCAACTCATTCACCGGGCCTTCATCATCCGAGTCATCCACACAAGCACGCTGATAGATAATGTCAGGATCCATGTCCTGATGCCTTACTTCAGCCTCTACATCACCAACAATGTTGGGGTGCCTCTCATACTCTTCATCGGAGTCATCGCCAGCATCTTTCATCGGTGCACTACCTCCGAACTCATATTGGGGATACTCATTGGCTTCCGCTTCAAATTTATACTCAACAATAGGCGGCACACTACTAACCGGGCTCACATCATCTACTAAGGTTTGGTTCAAGTCAACATGAAAGAGAGGAGACTTGACCACCTTACTTGCAAAGACTTCGAGTGACTTGACTGCCGAGGATGCACTACTAGGAAAAGGCAAGCTAGTGGCGCACCAGTTTTGCCTACTAATGGCGCACTACTAGTACGCCACTAGCACCACGCCATTAGAATTAAATACTAATGGCGCACCACTGGTGCGCCATTAGTATCTGGTGTACTAATGGCGCACCACGCAGTGTGCCATTAGTATAGCCAATAGTGCGCCATTAGAATGCCTCCCAGGGGGCCATATGTACCCATGTGCTTTGGCATACTAATGGCGCACTAGTGGGTGATGCGCCATTAGTGTCATTTTTACAGTGCGCCATTAGTGTCTTGAGTGGTGCGCCACTAGTATGAATATTAGGGATTTTTTTCTTTTCTGATATTTTCACAGGTTACAAATTATATTATTGGACTGAATTTAGACAACACCACACAACAACAGCAGATTCATCGAATACAATAGAAGATTAGTCTCCGAATACAAATCATCATATTAGTCTCCGAATTCAAAAGACCGAACAAAGATAGAACATTACAAGTCTCGAGACCGCGAGTAGCGAGTTTGTCTTCACATTACAAATCGATATCGGTCATCTAAACTACCATCACATAGAAGAGAGCTGCGGTCATCATGATGAGCATAATCGCGATGAAACTGGTCTTCATCCGGTTCCTCCAACGCTCCCTCCTCTCTCCCGCTAGATAGCACGCGTATCTAGATTCCGCCTCCGCCCTAGTGGTGTACCCTTTGTAACTGTTACCGCTGAAACGGTGAACCTGTCTCCGACACTCCTCCCAGTCGTCGTAGACTCCGGGAACCTTACCCTTGTACACGACATACGATGGCATCTCTATGCACTAGCCAAACAAAACGTTAGTAGCAATTCACAAACAATACATAAGCAATATATAAGTATGCAACAAAAGGATCGTAAGAGAAAAGCAACACATTAATAGCTTCGATTACAGCTAAGTTGAACGACTCTCCAAACCAAAGAGACATACAAGTTCATTAAAGTTTAATTACAACATGAGCCAATCGATGTTTCAGAACTACACATAGCATCACTACTTTCGACTCGACTCAAGGGACCGGAGCGTGGATGAAGCCGCCGTCTCTCGTGATGGTCATGAAATCGCGGGCGTTGTCAGCCTGCATTTGTAGCATTGTGTCTATCTCACTGTTGGACGGTTGATTTCTGAGGTAGAACTGCCCCGACGTATGAAGGACATCTTGATGGATGATTTCCGCAAACTCCGACTAGACGCGAAAGAATTCTTGTCTGATGTCCGTGTCCTGGATTGCCGACAAGCTCGCGGCCCAATCTTTGAGATTATTTGGTAGCAGAAGGTGATTATGGTCCCGTACGATCGCCCACATGTGATGGAGGGCGTAGTAGGCATCCTTCTGACTGCCAGGCGGCTGCTTGACACAGTAGAACGTCGTATTATGGACGAACACGTGCTTGCCGTACTTACGAACTGCCCTGGTGAAGGTGCCTCCAGATTGCGCGTAGCCGGGGAGAACATCATCAAGAACTTTCTTGATATTTGTGTAGTCTTTCTTCGACTGACGGTCCGCGTCGAAATACGTAGACTTGGAATATTTCGGGCTTAAGAGGATGAGTGTGCAATGTGTGTCACTGCACAAAACACAGAATATTAAAAAACGATTGAAATCTAAGAAATCATACGTTACGGGGCGGTTGAGGGGACGACTTACTCGAGAAAGTAAGGCACGAGGATGTTATCCTTATCTGGGTTTGCCAGAATGACGCCTTCGAGGTAAGAACTCGCGACTTTCCGGTCCCCAGCGCTGCCCAAGATCTTGGCACGCATGTAGAAGGGGTCGACTATCACGATGTCCGGGGTCTTGTCTCTAATGATCCACATCTCCATACTCAGCGAAAATAGCCGAATGAAGGTGTAGTGCAGCGGATGAAGGTTAAACATAGCGAAGATGTCATCAAACCGCAGGATGATCGTACCCCCGATGGCGTTATCCACAAAGCCCTTGCCCTCTGGCACCTTGGCCATGAAAACCGGGTATGCCACGTCATTCTCTTTGAGAAGCCGCTTCTCCAAAGAAAGAACACTGTCATGCAGACTCCGCATAGCACCGGTTGCAGCATTGAGCATATTAGTCAGTACCATCGGCCTACCCGCCACATGCACCCTCCTCGAGATATCCTTAGGTGAAGGTGGCCCGTCCTGAGCACGGATCGTACTCGGTGCCGGCTGGCTTGCACCCTTGTTACTCTTTTTTTCCGTCCCTTCTTCTTCTGCTATAATGGGACCGAGTTCTGCTCACAGACCGCCTTCTTGAGTGTGTTGGGGCTGATAATATTTCGCACCTCGTCTATCTGAGGCTCGGTGAAGTCGGCAGCTGGAGGCGTCTCCTGAGAACTGAATGCCAGACGACGCCTGTTGCAATTGGGTTTCTCCGTGGTACCAGCTAGATCGCGATCATCTTTTGTAGGGTTGTGTTCTTGAGAAGGAGGCCCCAAGAATTCCTCATCGTACCCATGTTCGGCAAAGTACTTATCAATGTTGGTAAATGTACCGTCGTCGTTGTCGTCATTGTCCGGATCCTGTGCCATATGCATGTTCGGATCCTGTGCCATAGGGATGTCCGGCATGTCCCATAGCATTGCGGCGGTCTTGCCATGGCTTGGCGCTGGCAATACTGGCGGTGTTGTCTTTGGGGTGGTGTCCCCCGGCCCCAAACGAATCTGGCTCTTCGGCCAAAGCAGGGGCCAGCTTAGGCAGGCGCTGAGGGTCATCAGATCATCTTTGTCAGCCCCGGCGGGTCGAATCGGAGGTAACAACTCGTCGCAGCCTGGCAGCACCCGAACCAGTTGAACCCTATACACGGTGGGTGGCATCGGATTGCCGTGGAACACGGGGTTGCCCGGTTGAACGATTTTTCCCTTGGCGACATCGACCAACTCGTCGTTCACGAAGTGCAGCAGAGTGCACGGAATGTCGACGGCGCCCTGCGAAAACATGTAGGGCATCAGGGATACCCAGTCAAAGGCAAGGAGGTGAAGTCCTCGGCCGAGAGGCTTAATTAGTTACCGTGATGATGGCGTCGAGCTCGGCTAATGTCGAGGCACCGCCAACGGCGGGCGTGCAACTGACGGAGGGGCCGCTTGCTGCCGAGGTGCCGGCCAGCGTACACCCGGGTGCATTAAGCTCCAATGCCCGTGCCGGCGTCGGAGACACCAATACCGCCTCCGCCGGAGACACCAATGGCCCCGCCTGCGCATTGTGCGAGTTGCTGGCCGTGAAGCTGGGAATCGGGGGCGGCCCCTGTTGGCCGCTCACAATCCACGTCGCCGGCCCATGAATCAAGGTAGGCATAATGCCATTGAGCGTCGATCACAGTTGTTGTTGCACTTGCTCTTGGACAATCTTCGGAATCCACGCCACTTGTGCCTTGAGTTCTTGAACCTCGCGCGACTGGCTTTCCAAGCTGGTCTTTCTCTCCTTTCGCCCACTAGCGTTATAGTATGACGACCATTTTATGGACAAGCCTTGCCGGCCACACGACCAGTTGACGACGACATACTGAGCTTATCCTTGTTTTTCATTACGTTCAACGCCCTATTTAGAGTGCTGTCCCAAGGGGTGCTCTGAGACGACCCCGCTCTACTGCTTTCAGTCTCCTGCGCCAGAACAAGCTCAAGCGCCCTGGTCTTCGGATCCGTGGTAAGCTCCTTTGTTACCGGGTCCTCCTTGTACCAGGCCCTGACATAGTTCCTGGTCTACTTGTCACGGTATTTCTCGAAGCGGGGTGGTAGGCCTTGCTCGACACACTCCGTGTCCTCCTTGTCCCATATAGGCTCCGCCACTCTGTAACCGTCGGGACTGAGTTTGTGTTCCCCTAAGTTCAACTCCCGCATTTCTTTCCCCCATTGACTTGATTCGGAGGTTGCGCTGCTCTCACACTTGATCTTGAACTCCTTGTAGTCATCTTCGCTGATCGAAGGATTTTTCGCCTTGATCTTCTCATAACTATCACCTTTGTCAATCATTCTCTTCACCGCGCTTTTCCAAGTAGACAGGGCCGTGCTCATCCTCGTGAGGGCGGCACTGTGCACTTTATTCCCTGAGAGGCGTGTGTTTTCAAATTCAGCGGGGAACTTGTATCGTTCGTGCAGCTTCGTGAAGAGGAGGTTGCGCAAATTCCCTCGGTCCTTATGCCTTAAGTTCTTGGTGTTGATCGAGACGGTGCTCCGGAGAATGCACCCGAGCTGAACCTAGTACCCCTTGACTATTTGTTTGGGCTCCGTTGGATTCCCGTCGGAGTCCACTTGAGTAAATTCCTCCTTGACGGTGCGGAGCGCGTTCGGGCGCCGGTCCTTCCGTTGCCTCTTCGGTTGGCTGCCATCTGTGCGTGCGCTGCCATCATCAGTGGTGGCATCCTCGGCGACAGCATCAGTGCTGGCATCCTCGGCGGCACCATCAGTGGTGTCATCCCCGATGCCACTAGGGGTTGTGTAGTCAGGATCGGTGTCTTCCGCGGCGTCCTCATAGTGGTGAGGTTGTTCCTCCATCTCTTGGGACAGCTCCCAGAATTGCTTGCCGCCCGAACCGCTGGCCTCATCGTTGTGGGCCATGTTTCGCTCTAAATAGGAAAAAAGTTTGGTCAAAAAGTTGGTTATTGTCAAGGAACAAGATCATGGTCTCATCATTTAGTGGTTGTCGACACCGAGGCATCCTAAAAGCTAAGCTTTTATCATTTAGGGTTTGTCGACGCCGAGGCACCCTAAAAGCCTAAGCTTTCATCATTTAGGTTCTTATCGACACCGAGGCACCCTAAAAGCCAAGGTTTTATCATTTAGGGTTTGTCGACGCCGAGGCCCATGCATAACACAAGAGGCAGTTGATCCTACTTAATTAAGTACTAAGATACCCCGACCCATGCATTAGTAGCAAGTACCCCATATGTCCGATTTTTAGCAAAGTCATGCCAAAATTCACGGAAAATTTCAGCATGACCTTTGCTGAAAATAGAACATATGGAGTACCCGAATTTGCCGGAACGGAAGTTAATCGACATTCCGGCAAAATCAAGGGCCTCTCGGGGTACCTGCAAAATCATCACGACACGATGGTCGGAGAAAAAACCTAGCAAACTCAAGGGCCTCTACTTTCATATGGATGAAAAGGCCACAGACCATATGGTCCTCTGCTTTCATATGGACAAAAATCAGCTCAACTTATGTGAGCTTCCATTCCAGATCTAATAGGTCACCCAACAAAAAATCATCAATAGTTTTAGCTAAAAAAATCATGGATTGCTGTTAACTGAAAATTAGTTAAAGAAACTATTGCTGATCATGGATTACTATTAATTAAAAATAGAGCATCTGGCTTGTCTTATCATGTTCACTAAGTCCACAAAAATGAATAGGTTCAGTAAACTTAAACTCTGAGCAAGTGTACATCTTATTGTAAGATGACTTCCGTTCCGGCAAAACTGACTTAATTCTAGATGCTATAATCAGATCAAAATTTCAAACCACACACTTATTTTAAGCATGTCATTATCATGGCACATTATGACCATTTTCTTACATGATGCTAACTGTACCTAACTGAATTTTTTGACAGTAGCTCAAGTTTTTGACAGTAGCTCCTAACTGTACCTAACTGAATTTTTTGACAGTAGCTCAAGTTTTTGACAGTAGCTCCTAACTGAATTTTCTGCTTAAAGGGAAGGCTGACTTAAGTGGCAAGATGATACAATTTGCGTAACATAACAATATATGCATCTTAATATAACACCATCTCCTAACAGAAATAGTATCCCAGGTTTCCATCTTAATACCACAAAGAATACCCCGAGACTTCCCAACAGAAGCAATATAGTGCCAATAAAAAAAAATCCAGGATCATTTTTTCTAGAGAAAAGCATCATTATATTTCCTCTTTGTAGCCTCTTTTCTAAAAAAATCCAGGAACCTAATTGAACCTAGGCAATACTCCAACTGAATGCTGGACCATGCATGTTCTATCTCACTACTAAACCCCAAGAGAAAAATTCAGTAACAAATGGAGTAACAGATTAACAAATTACAGTACACAAGAACTAAACTTTGGTTAACTGAATCCAAACTTTGGTTGTCTGTCTAAACCTATGAACACAGTCGAGGGGAGGGAGGGATGGAGTGGGGAGGAAGGGTGGAGAGAGAGGAAGGAGGAAGGATGAGAGGTACCTGGGCGGGCGGCGGCCGGTCGCCGGAGGGGTGGGGGTGGGGGTGGGGGTCGGGGTCGGCGGCGGCGGCATCGAGGTCGTCCGAGCTCGTCCGGGTCCTCGTAGTCGAAGAGGAAGACGGCGAGGGGCCGACGCGGGGAGGCTGTCGGCGACGGCGAGGTCGCGGAGGCGTCGGCGATGGCAGAGCTGCAGTGGTGGGGGCGCGGGGGCGGCGACGCAAGTAGGGGCGGCGGCGTCGTGGGTCGGGGCAGCATGCGGGGGGGACTGGATCTGGCGAGAGGGAGGGACGAAGGGGTCGGGCGAGTTAGAGCTAGGGGAAGATTACTAATGGCGCACCCCCGAGCGGTGTGCCATTAGAATGTTTTTTTAGATAGCAATGGCGCACCCCCGAGCGGTGCGCCATTAGAATGTTTTTTTAGATAGCAATGGCGCACTACACGAGTGGTGCGCCATTAGTATGTTTGATTATTATTTTTTTGTTGCTATTTTTAATATATTTTTTATAAAAACAATAATATTTTTTTTATAAAAACAGTAATAATTTTTTTATGAATATGAAAAAATATCATCAAATTTGTTATTTGAAAATATCATCAAATGGGGGTGCTCGGCGGCGGTGGAGCAGGCCGGGGAGGGTGCGGCGGGATCGAGATCGAGATGGAGGGGGATAGCGATCGAGATTTAAAAATATTCATCAAATTTGAAAAAATATTCATGAATTCAAAAAGTGCCCATGAAATTTAAAAATATTCATGAGTTCAAAAAGTGCCCATGTAATACAATCGATAAATGAAGACTACGATTTAAATACAATCGATCTTAGCTAGCTAGCTATCTGTTCACAATCTTCTTTCCCTTCTTTTTCGCAAATAGAGTTCTTCTGTGGAACGGACGTCCTTTAGGTAGGGTGGTCCTGCTTCATCTTATGGTGTATGCTGCTACTTCATCGTCGTCGTCATGTTCGATCTTCGGGTCGCCGTACTTGTCGAAGTCTTGCTCATTGGCTACTCCATCCATTCCGATGATCTTCCTTTTGCCTCTCCTCACGACAACACGACTTGGCTTTGACGGGTCGGTAATGAAGAAGCATTGGTCCACTTGGGAAGCCAGTACTCATGGCTCATTTTTCGCGGTGACGTTTGCGCCCGCGGTCTTGGATTTGGCTTCGGGTATAACCATGGTGGCGAAATACCGGTCTTCTTTTAGGACGCTCTTGGCCCATCTAACACGGAACATCGGGACCTTCTCTCCGGCGTAGCTCAGCTCCCAGATCTCCTCGATCCTTCCGTAGTATCTGTCCTTGTCGTTACCGGTGTAGGATTCCATCGTTACCCCGGAGTTCTGATAACCATCGCTCTTCATGTCCTTGTCCTCGGTGTAGAATGTGTAGCCGTTGATATCGTACGCCTCATAGGTCATCAGGTTGTGCTCGGCGCCCTGTGACAAGGCGAATATGAGTTGTTCTTCCGCAGAAGAATCCTCGTGTAAAGGGTACGACAGAAGCTTCTGCTTGAACCAACGCGTGAAACATGAGTTGTGCTCTTTGATTATATCTCCGTCCGTCCTCTGTTGTCCTTGGTCACTGTACGTCTTCTCAATAAAGGTTTTGTGCTCTACCACCCATGGATCGACCACGTCTATGTGTTGTAGCGCGACTAAGTTTGCTCTTTCAAAGTCGGCGAGTCGACCCTCGAAGTCGACATGCATTTCGCGGCGACCCTCACGGTGACCCCATCCAGCGAGCCTGCCGAGGTGCCTGTTGACGGGCAGACCAACGGGGTTCTCGATGCCTAGATAATTCGTGCAGTAGGAGATGCACTCTTCGGTCAGAAAGCCCCTGGCTATACTTCCCTCTGGACGTGACATGTTGCGAACGTATCCTTTGATGACACCATTCATCCTTTCGAACGGCATCATGCTGTGCAGGAACGTCGGCCCGAGTTGGATGATATCCTCCACGATATGGACCAGCAGATGCACCATAACGTCGAAAATGCGCGCGGGAAGTACATCTCAAGCTCGCGTAGTATCACCACGATCTCTTCCTGTAGCCTTCTGAGTTGCCTCACGCCAACCGACTTCCGAGAGATGACGTCGAAAAAGTTGCATAGGCCAAATAGCATTTCACGGACATGCGCGTACATGATTCCACGGATTGCAACTGGAAGTATCTGCGTCATCATCACGTGACAGTCGTGAGACTTCATCCCGCTGAACTTCTGCTTCACTGGGTCTAGGTATCTGCTTATCTTCCCCGCGTAACCGTAAGGAAGTTTTACTCCTACGAGGCAGGTGAAAAACTGCTCGATCTCCTCCTGACTTAGAGTGAAGCACGCGGGAGGGTAGTCATTTCCGGTCTTCTTGGCCTTTTTGCCTTTGCGATGACTTTCCGTGTCCTGCTTCGCCTCATCATCATCATCATTAGCGTGAAACTCCTCCCTGATGCCCATTGATTTCAAGTCTGCCCTTGCTTTCGGCCCATCTTTTATCCTCTCTGGCATGTTGAGCAGGGTACCAAGCAGACTCTCGCACACGTTCTTCGTGATATGCATGAAATCAAGGTTGTGAGGCACACGGTGGATCTTCCAGTATGGCAAGTCCCAGAAAACAGACCTCGTTTTCCATACCTTCAGCAGCGGCTCTGGCGCCTTTCGCTTCTTTCCCGGCTCTGGCGTCTTTTGCTTCTTTCCCGGCAGTGGACAATCTTTCCAATTTTTCAACAGCTCGTCTATTTCATCGCCGCTCCACGTACGCGGGCATCTTCGGGGTTCGGTTTCACCATCAAACAGATCCTTGTGTTTTCTCCACGGGTCAACATCGCGAAGCCACCTTCGATGTCCCATGAACACGGTTTTCAAAGACCCGGGATCTCTATCTAGCTGGCGATACGTTGTTTCATCCATGCACCTGACGCATCCAGAAAATCCGTGGACCACCTGCCCCGTGAGATATCCGTAACCAAGATAGTCAAGCACCGTCGTGAGCAGTGCGGCTCTCATAGGGAAATATTCTTTCTCTGCAGCGTCCCACGTATTGGCTGGCGTTTTCCACAGCGTGTCTAGCTCCTCCTTCAGCAGCCCCATATACAGATTGATGTCGTTCCCTGGTTGTTTCGGCCCTTCAATTAGCATACTCATGTGAATGTACTTCCTCTTCATGCACAACCAGGGGGAAGGTTGTACATCCACACAAACACAGGCCAGGTGCTATGTGTGCTTCTCTGGCTGCCAAACGGATTGACTCCATCGGTGCTCGCGCCCAGCACGATGTTCCTTGGATCGTCCCCAAATTCTGGGTGTTCAAAGTTCAACACTTGCCACTGGCTCGCATCCTTAGGGTGACTCAGCATCTTGTTTTTTTATTTATCTTCGGATCATTTCCGTCATCTTCTCGCTTCTTCTCCTCCCTATCTGCATGCCAACGCAGGAGCTTTCCTACCTTAGGGTCCGCAAAATACCGTTGTAGACGAGGAGTGATCGGAAAGTACCACACCACTTTTCGAGGAGCTTTCTTCTTCTTCTTGTATCGAGTGACGCCGCACACGGGACATATGGTAGACTCCATGTGCTCGTCCCGATAAATGATGCAACTGTTCATGCACACATGGTATTTCACGTGCGGTAAATCCAGAGGACACACGATTTTCTTCACCTCCTCAAAACTGGTCGGGCACTTGTTCCCCTTGGGAAGACGTTCGTGCCAGAATGACATGTTCTCGTCGAAGCATGCGTCGGTCATTTTGTGTTTTACCATCATCTCTAGAGCCATGAGCGTTACTTTCAGGCGGTTATCCTCGGGCCTGCATCCTTCATACAATGGAGTAACCGCATCTATATCCAGTTGATCCAGCTTGGCTTTCTCTCGGGCGGCAGCTCTTGCGTTATCCGCCTACTTGAGAAGCAGCTCTTGAATATGAGGGTCCTGCACCCAGCCTCCATTGTCGTCTGCTCCGGCATCTTCATCTTCATGATCATGCCCTTAGTCTTGATCTTCCTCATCATCATGTCCGGCATCTTCTACGTGATGACTGTGTATAGCATCAGCGTCGTGATCATGTCCTGGAGATTCTTCGTCTTCTCGCCCGCCCTCGCCGCGATGGTTGTCTTGCTGCCCTTCCTCATTTCTTGCCCGACCCCCATGAACGACTTCATAGTCATCTTCATCACCTTGCCACCGATAGCCATCCATGAAACCACGCAAGAGCAGGTGGTCCCGCACCTGCCCGAAATCCGGGCCCGCAATAAGGCTCTTCAGCTTGCATCTTCGACACGGACATCTTATCTCCGTCTTGTTCTTTTGAAACATCTCGGCCTTCGCGGAGCTCAAAAACCTATTCACAATGCCTTTGGTCATTGTGCGGACCATGGTCGCCTGCGGGGTAGAGAAAAACGATATTTTAGAACCAAGAAAAAATTTGGCAGGACTTTCCCTAAAAATAGGACCAAAAAGAATGCATAGTGCCAAAATTCTCGCCGAAACGGAAATGAATCAACATTCGGCAAAATATTGGCAACTATCGCATTTCAAATACCGGTACTTGCAAACACAAACATATGCAACACCACAAACATACATAGATCTAGCAAGGCCATAAAAAGTGCATGTGCACGTTGTTTGAGCGAGTTAGGGAGAAAAAAAGTAGATCTACAACATAAAGATAGCTTTCCCCTTACTTACCTATCAAAAAAAAGGTAATTTAACCACTTAATTTTGATGAATCTATGGTGCAAATGAGGTGAGGAGGAGGAGGCAGCCGACACAAGCTTGGAGGAGGAGGTGGAGAGAATGAAGTGGGGAAAGTGAGTGTGTAGGTGTGGCTGTCCAAAATATCTAGCTGGTCCAGGTTACTAATGGCGCATCACAGACAGATGCGCCATTAGTAACCCTAGTTACTAATGGCGCACCAACTTGAGATGCGCCATTAGTAGTTTTGCAAAAAAAAGTAGTGGCGCACTGGGTTGGAGGTGCGCCATTACTAGTTAAACTAGTAATGACGCACTCTTCCCTGGTGCGCCATTAGAATTTTCGGCAAAATAAAAAAAAAGAAAATTTGTTACTAATGGCGCACCGTGGGTCTGGTGCGCCATTAGTGTCTACCACACTAATGGCACAACGACTCATGGTGCGCCATTACTATATAGTAGTGGCGCACCACATGTCTGGTGCGCCATTAGTGGCCATATCATCTATAGCCCTTTTCCTAGTAGTGATGCAACAACCTCCTTATATGCATCCCAATGCAAATTGGACTTGGTAGGCATTGTCTTCATTCGACACTTGTGTGCCGACCCAACATCATATCTTCCTACTAATTCAACCTGATCACTTGCATCCACCCACTTTAATCTTATCCGTGTTTGTTCCACAACCTCTTCATAACTAGGAGTCTCAAGAAATATCAACACTTCCTCATACTTGTCAACAATATCCACATTCATGAATGCCTCTTTGTCAACATAATGAATATTCACAATCTTGTCCATCTAAAAAAATGGTAACATAAGTATAAGAAATGTTCAATGCTAAATATACCACATTGCTAACAAAACCCATAACCCTAACCCTAAATATTAACATTAGCCATAGCCCACAATATGGTATGCTCAACAACATCAAAATGCAACACTATTGGAACAACAATACTCAAAACATCACATTATAGATCCATGCTCAAAACTAGGGTTAGGAACAACAAGAAAAAATCAATCCAAATGAACAAATCCAACCAATATAAATTTGTGAGATGAAGGAGGTTACCTCAACGAACGAAAATGACACCGGATCCACGGACCAACCCAATCGATTTGCAAGGATTTGTGAGGGGCTAAGTGAGGGACACAAAGGGGGAAAAGGGCAAGAGCTCGGGATAGGCCAATGGGGGAGAAGAGAGTGAGTGGTGAGTGGTGGGTGAAAGCCCCACGGCCACCTAAAATATCTGCACCAGAAACGCCACTGATTGTGGCGTTTCCAGAAACGCTAGATGGGTCGGCGTTTCCAGCCTGCCACGTTAGCAAACAACACGTCTTCGGCCTGGCAGTGGGCCAGGGCAGAAACGCTAGCTTGTTCGGCGTTTCAGTGTTGACTGGAAACGCCACGGGTCCTGGCGTTTCTAAAAGGGTCAAATCGTGAAATACTTTCACGTCGGGTTCAGTTTGTGCCAATAAACTCCGACAAGGTCAGAAAAGTGATTTCCGCCTCTATATGATGCCTCACTGTCTATGTAGCTTGCTTTTCAAAAGCAATGTAAATAAGATATCATGAGTTGATCTCATGTGTTTCTTATAACGCTATGCATGAACATCATACATAAATATCTATTTTAATGCTTCAATGATGAACGGTCTCTAAATATTCTTATGTGTAGGTTTTGAATACTTGGTTCACTTTCATCCTTTGTACCGTTGACGCAACGGGTCATCTAGTCTCTTCAAACGGAGCACTTGGATTGGCAATCGTCCTTTCCTGTTCCTCGCTTGTCGTCATCACACAGATACTGGTCACCAGTTTTTGTAGCGTGACTAGAGATCATAGGTCAGTCATACGAAACCACCGCCACCGCCACCACCACCACCTCACTGTGGTGATGGATGATAGGAGATCGCGGGGCGCTCATACGAGACCGTCCCAACTTGCAGACCGGCCGTTTGATCTCTCTTTAGTTTGGTGGCTAGAGATCATAGACTGGTCAGTAGCTTGATTAGGCGGCCGGTCAAGGTGCTCCGAGACCGATTTGCTGATAAATAATTGAGATTAGAGATTTTGGTTAATGATTGATTAGTTGTAATTATTAACTATCCCACACGTAGTACATCTGGTAGTTAGTTAATTCGAACAATAAACATAACGAGTCAGCAGCCGCTCAAGTCTGTTTAATCAGTGGTTACGAGATTAATTATACAATTAATACGTAGCAGATAGGTATACTCCCTCCGTCATGGTTTAGAAGGCACCGTTAAATTTGCGTGCGTTTTCACAATAGACAAGATTTAAAGCACATTACATTTATTTCTAGTAGCTAATTAGTACTCCGATATACTATTTTTATATGCATGCGTAGTGTGAATGCTATTTTTTAGTCCATTCAACAATCAATAGATAACCATCTAGGCCCTAGAAAATTTCCAAGCACGCCATCTAAACCATGATGGAGGGAGTACTAAAAACAAAAGTAGTTTCATCTGGGCGCTAAATTAAGAAACTCAGGCTACAATACAACCGTAAGTTTATCCTGTAGTATGTCTTGTCTCTTTGCTTGTCGATCGATTGAACCGATCGAACAACCACCACTTTGCATGGTCTTCGGTTGAGATATTTAGAAATCTATACGGCCCTACTCCTACGATGTATTTTTGCAATGAAAATTGTTTACATGTTAGTTCAATGGAGTCCAACAATCAACGGCTATCAAACTCTCTCCGAAAAATAACAAATGTACTCCATCAAACAATCAACGGCCAACAATGAAAATTGTTTACATGTTAGTTCAATGGAGTAGTACAAGCAACGGCCGAGAGACGACCATGGAGACACATCGATGTGTGTGTCGAGCAACGCACAAATGCATGCATGCATTTTGTTGCGAATCGAGCTATAGGGAGGGGACCGTGCGGCGGCCGGCCGGCCGGCCGGCCGGACCCGCGCGCGCCAACCGACGACGGGCCGTCCGCCGTCCGGCAGATCGAACGCCGGCACGCGCGCACATGGAGGCACATGGATGCTATCTGCAACCACCTCTACATCGACCGGTCGACCTCGATCGACGATCGACCTCCGGTCCATGTCATGCATGGATGAGGACGGAAGATCTTGGCAACCTGCGCATCTCATTATTCTACGACTGCACATGTAGACGAGTCCACCACATGATCGACTTGTACTACCTGACTAGTGCCTTCATCATATCATTGAGCGGCAATCGCCGCCCGCTAATGATCATCTAATCAGAATATCGTATGATTGCTTCGGATTAATCAACTCACAAACATGTATTACATATATCATGGGCATCATTTTCTTGCCCTCCATAAGATTCCTCTGTACATATAAATGCACGCCTGTTTTTAAAAAAAAATCCAGTTTGAAACCAAATGCTAGCTTATCGTGCTAGGTAGATAATTCTGATATTTATGTTTTCCCCTTTTGTTAATAACAGTATAAGTATGCACCATTTGTAGCAGATCGTGCGTGTGGCAAGTGGCCCACAGAGCTACCTCAGTCTGGTCCCTGCTTTAGTTCAATCTCTCTTAGACATACGTACATCGCAAATTGGGCATATCGGCCTACCGAAATCAAGATTTTTGGAATCTTTCTCCCTTCATCAGATGGATTACCTACCTCTGATCTGTTGGTACCAGAAAAAACTACCAACTGCCATACAGTGTAGCAACCAGTCCGATCTCACCTGCAGCTTGCCTCTTCTTTAATTGTAGTATCATGCACTGACCGGTACAATCATTATGGAAACCGTTGTGTGCGATGTTTACATGTGAGATCGATCAATGACAAAGAGCGTGTCAGAGGAGTCATTATGAGAGGAACTCCACTTGTACTAATTATATAGCTAGCAGCTATTGTCTGTTTGGAGAAATACCATGTTCTATACTTCCTCTATTCCTAAATATTTGTCTTTCTAGATATTTCAACAAGTGACTACTTACGGAGCAAAATGAGTGAATCTACATTCTAAAATATGTCTACATACATCTGTATGTGGTAGTCCATTTGAAATGTTTAGAAAGACAAATATTTAGAAATGGAGGGAGTATATCACAATAAACATGTAAGATATATGTTGCTGCCGTCCTTTTTCAAATGCCAAGTAGGATATACTTCCTCCGTCCTACAATATATGATGTTTTTGCAAGTTAAAACAGTTTGGAAAAATGTCTTATATTGTGGGACAGTGGGAGTACATTGGAAGATAGTAGCAGTCTGTGTGCTCACATGCGTGAGCGAGTACAATGATACTGGACATAATCAAAGTTGACTCATCACCAGCTGCTATAGAAAAAGAGGAAAAAAGGACAAGAACATGAACACATGAATACACTTGCATGTCTATGATACTATACACAGTAGATAAAGCTCACAACTTGCAAGAAATTAATAGATGGAGTCACTAGCTAACATTGCAAGTTGTAATATTTTTCCTTTTCTAATGATCTAATCTAACACCCTCATGTAAGATTAAGAAATTTTTTTTATGGATTAGTGGTCTGCATCAACCGGCCCACACAATAACTATACTAGATCTTATTTTTGCAGAAAAACAACTATACTAGATCGAGCAAACTTAGAGCATCTACAGCCGGACTCAGCAAATCCGGCCCCTCAAACACCCGCGGACGTGCTCGGGCGCGTTCGCGGACACTGACCGGGTACTCCCTAAACGCGTCTGCGGACACTGACCGGGCACTCCCTATATCCGCGTCTCCACACCCACGTATCTCATATTCCGTTCCCTATTTGCATACTAAACCATGCAACGTTGATAAAAAATTACGTAGATCATGAGCGGACATACAGATGCACAATCAGTTCATCAAAAGATCACAGCCGGATGAATGGAAGATAGCCAAAGTTCACATAAATGCACATAATACGGCGGACAAGTTCAAACTACAACTAAAAACTTGAAATAAAGACGGATCTTCACCACTTCCTCGCCGGCCCTTTGCCCTTCCGGTCGCCGGCGCAGCTGTAGGAGTCCGCTGCAGGAGGTGGGTCCACGTCGGAGCTGTCGGACCCGTCGGAGGAGGAGGAATAGAAGATGACGATGAAGCCCTGCAAGCCCCGGACGACGTGGTCTTGCTGGTGCTTGAGCTTGGCCACCCTCGCCGCCTCCCGCTCGGATTGCTCAATGCCGAACCGGAGCTGTTTGGCATTGAGCCTCCGGAGCCGTCCGGCCTTCATCTCCGCCTCAGTTAGTGATCGGCGGCACGCCCTCTCGAAGAGACGGTCCTCCTCGTCGGGCACCCATCGGCGATGGGCGGACTACGCAGACTCGTCGGGCACCCGACGGCGGCAGGCGGACTGCGCAGACCCGTCGGGCACCCGGCGGCGGCGGGCGGACTGCGCAGACCAGCCCACCATCTTCATAGCCCTCTGCCTCTCGCGACAGGCATCTCGTGCCTCCGACTCCGGAGTCCGCATCCACAGTGTCGGTTGAGCAGGCACTAGAACCCAGCGCTGCCCGCGCGAAGCAGTGTGCGGAGGTGAAGGAGGCCGTCTGACGGGAGGAGCAGATCTGGCAGGCCTCGCAGATCCATGCGCGGGGCGGGAAGGGCCGGCGCCGGCATCGGCGCTGGCGCGACGGGCGACAGGGGGCGTCACACTGGACCCGGAGCTGCTGCCCGTATCGACCCGCGAGCGCTCGAGCGCGATACGGAGCGCCGGCTCCTCCTCGTCTCTGAAGCTGCCGGCGGAGTGGCTGCCGGTGCTGGACATGCTCGCCAGCACTAGGGATTTGGCAGATTGAAGAAATAGGAGCGTCGGGAAAGGAATGGGAGGGGAACGGAGCGGAGTGAGCTAGGGTTTTTGCCGGACGGGGTATTTTTGAGGTCGGGATGGGCCAGCGGTGGGCCGGGCTGAGATGGCTGGTGTGCCCAGACCATCTCGTATCCGCCCTACATTTAAGACGGATATGAGATGTGCCAGTCAGGGCGGGCGTTTGAGACCCGTTTGAGAGTTCTAGTTGGGTCGGTATTTTGTGACCGGCCAGTGACTGAACAGCCTGCCCAGGCGTATGAAACCGATATAGGGCACCCGGCTCTAGATGCTCTTAGAGACGACACATGTTGTGTGGTGCGGGGTTGGTTCTTAAATCAATCCTAGCATAGTCGGAATATTTGCAGTGGTCATATAATACATATGAAGCGCACTCCATATGCATTTGAAGACTAGACAGGCGACGCGCAAACTCAAAGACGACATATCTCAGCCTCCAAATTCTATCCGCCTCGTGGGATCAATTTGTCAATGGGACATCTTTTTCCCCCAATCTCCGTTTCACCCCTGCCGTGACGTGTGGGACCACGTGAAGCTTCCTTCGCACCACACTACTTTTGCTGGATAGAGTGTGCGGCCTCTCCGACCGACGGTGTAGTTTTTACGAAATTTTTTGGTTCCGTGCTGGTGCAGGACATACTGTTTGACGCGGTCGGCGATGATCGATAGAGATGATCAATCATGAACAGTGCATGTACATACGGGACTTTGATGTCAACTCGTGGATCGAGAGGCTACCTGCTACTCCTAAAGAATCTCTGCTAGTCTAGTGGAGTTTATACTTTTGACCGTGTCTCAAACGGGTCAGCAAGAGAGATCGATGGATGTAGAGTGGAGAGAGATACTGCCCGCCATGCCGTCAAGTGTGTTTATTCTGGTTGAAAAGGCATTTTGTCCGTCGGTACGTGCTTTCCCTCGTAAGCGCCTGCGTCACTCACTCACGCGGCTGCCGGTTAATGTTTGGAGAGCCGCCTGGCCAAGGTACGTAGTACTACGTGATTATCATGGACGATGCATGCATGCGCCGGTCAATGCATGTGCTCAATTACTGACACCGACAGCGAGGGCCCCTGAACGGCTGGTTATGCGGTGGGCCCACACGACGGCGACGTCCGACCAGCCACCGGCCCGGTATACGTACGAGCTCCGTGTGGAAATGTAGAAGCATACGTCCACGTAGAGCGCTAACCCGGGCAACTGCTGATGGGACCACGTAGATCGTGCATGTCGGATGGCACAGTGTCCGCGCACGTGATTATAGTAAGCCTACGTACGCGCGGCTGGTCCGAGGACGGCGCGCGGTCGGCCGCTGGGCTGACGAACGTACATCTCCGGCCGCCGGCCCGACGTGCGTATGTGCATGCGCACGATCGACGGTGTGCATGCATGCATGTTGCTAGTTTTTCCGCTACTCGTACATTTTTCTACGGTCAAAATCAACGAAGCCAAGTAGCATTGAACCACCACGGACGTACAAACCAATGTTCCTACATATGAGCAGGCATCGTAGCTTGCTGTTGCTTGCATGCCAATCTTCGTTTTATGGTCAAGATCGAAAAGTTTTGTTTACTTACGGCATTACATTCCTCCTGGATAGCAAAGGCCAATTTGAGCAGGCATCGTAGTGGCACAGTGCAACAAGTCAGCGCTATATGCCTAGCTAGGTCAATTTTGACTTACATTTGTTGATCTTTGCACACCAAGTATAGCGGGCGGGCTGGCTGCAACTCCCAGCAGCACAACCAAACGGGTCGACGCCAGTTCTCATGCATGTCCAAGTATCATTTCAACTAGAGAGAGGACAAAGGGTGACACAGCCGTGTATCCTCATTTTAGTTTAAAAGATTTCTTTTACCCCTAAAAAAATGTGGTATAAAAATCTCGTGACCACTGTCTTAACCCAGACTAAGACCAAACATGTAGTCTCTTTTTTAATTAATTGATATGTACATATAGTATACTACTTGGGAGTGACTAAGTGATAACAACAAGTTGTTGCATCAAAGCATTTTGTTGATTGCTTTAATTCATATTTTCCTTTTGGTTGGTCACGCATGAGCGTCACTCCCTTTCACATGTTGTATGGTAATCTCATTAATTGACCGACCAACGACTTACTCCTACTTAATTATTAGAAAGTACTTAATTGTTTCAAATTTGGAGTAAAAGGTTTTCAATAGTATCTTACGGTGTCTTGCGCTCAGAAATTGCCATACAATCAGTTGGTTGTTTCTTAATTAGTACTTGCTAGGTCATTTTTATATGATTGACATTTTCCTTTTGGTTGGTCATGCATGACCTTCACTCCCTTTCACATGTTGTCTGGTCATGTGATTAATTGAGTGAGTAATGACTTAGTTAACTATTAAAAATTCACTTAATTATTTCAAATTTGGTGTATGTACATTAGTGTATGGAAACGGTTTGAATAGAATCTTACGGTGTCTTGTGCTCAGAAATTGCCATACAATCAGCTGGTTCTTTCTTAATTAGTAGCTGCTAGGTCATTTTTATATGATTAACATTTTCCTTTTGGGTTGTCATGCATGAGCTTCACTCCCTTTCACATGTCGTCTAGTCATGTGATTAATTGAGTGAGTAATGACTTACTTAACTATTAAAAATTCACTTAATTATTTCGAATTTGGTGTATGTACATTAGTGTATGGAAACGGTTTGAATAGAATCTTACGGTGTCTTGTGCTCAGAAATTGCCATACAATTAGCTAGTTGTTTCTTAATTAGTAGCTGCTAGGTCATTTTTATATGATTAACATTTTCCTTTTGGTTTGTCATGCATGAGCTTCACTCCCTTTCACATGTTGTCTAGTCATGTGATTAATTGAGTGAGTAATGACTTAGTTAACTATTAAAAATTCACTTAATTATTTCAAATTTGGTGTATGTACATTAGTGTATGGAAACGGTTTGAGTATAATCTTACGGTGTCTTGTGCTCAGAAATTGCCATACAATCAGCTAGTTGTTTCTTAATTAGTAGCTGCTAGGTCATTTTATATGATTGCCATTTTCCTTTTAGTTGGTCATGCATGAGCTTCTCTCCCTTTCACATGTTGTCTGGTCATGTGATTAATTGAGTGAGTAATGACTTGCTTAACTATTAAAAATATACTTAATTATTTCAAATTTGGTGTATGTACATTAATGTATGGAAACGGTTTGAATAGAATCTTACGGTGTCTTGTGCTCAGAAATTGCCATACAATCAGTTGGTTGTTTCTTAATTAGTAGCTTCTATGTCATTTTTATATGATTGCCATTTTTCTTTTGGTTGGTCATGCATGAGCTTCACTCCCTTTCACATGTTGTTTGGTCATGTGATTAATTGAGTGAGTTATGACTTACTTAACTATTAAAAATACCCTTAATTATTTCAAATTTGGTGTGTGTACATTAGTGTATGGAAACAGTTTGAATAGAATCTTACGGTGTCTTGTGCTCAGAAATTGCCATACAACCAGTTGGTTGTTTCTTAATTAGTAGCTTCTATGTCATTTTTATATGATTGACATTTTTCTTTTGGTTGGTCATGCATGAGCTTCACTCCCTTTCACATGTTGTTTGGTCATGTGATTAATTGAGTGAGTAATGACTTACTTAACTATTAAAAATACCCTTAATTATTTCAAATTTGGTGTATGTACATTAGTGTATGGAAACAGTTTGAATAGAATCTTAAGGTGTCTTGTTCTCAGAAGTTGCCATACAATTATAGCTGGTCATTTCTTAATTAGTAGCTGCTAGGTCAGTTTTATATGATTGGTATTTTCTTTTCGGTTGGTCATGCATGAGCTTCTCTTCCTTTCACATGTTGTCTGGTCATGTGATTAATGGGGAGACCAATGACTTGTAAATATTAAGAAACATTTAATTATTTCAAATTTGGTGTACATACATTAGTATATAGATATGGAAACAATTTGGATAGAATGTTATGGTGTCTTGGGCTCAGAAATTGCCATACAATTAGCTTGTTGTTTCTTAATTAGTAGCTAATAGATCATTTTTATACGACTAGGTATGTGCTCATGCGTTGTCAGGGGCCAAATATTTCTTTAACACTACAAGAGTACAATACGAGACAAATCTTAATCCAAATGAAAATTGACAAAATAAGATTATGTTTTGGTTATAATGTATATATTTTCCAGCTATCTCTTAAACGGATAAAAATAGTTATGTGTCCATGATTAATCTGTTTTATTGAGTTACCAAATATAAGAGATTGATTTGATTCTGGGCTGTTAATTTATTGCAATTTATTGGGTTACCAAAGATGTCCGGCAGGTACCAGGTTTTTACATAAGAAATAATTTATTTACGGACCGTGGATTTATTGTTATACCAGAGATTGATCTGGTTTATTGGGTTACCAAAGATTGGTTTGGTGAAAACCAGGAAGGGATGAGAAACCAAGAAAACCCGATGGAGGATGTGAGGTTGGGCGAAGAGTGGTGGGGAGAAAACTAAGTGAAGGATGAAACCTTATGTTCTTTTTAAGTAGTACTCCCTCCGTTCCAAATTACTCGTCGTGGTTTTAGTTCAAATTTGAACTAAAATCACGACAAGTAATTTGGAACGGAGGGAGTAGATGATTATAAGATAGAGAACGATGCTACATAATCTCAATATAGTTAAATAGTGTTTAGAAAAAGTGCCAAACCCGGGGGCGGGGTGGCCCCTCGTGACATGTACCAACCTTCTCCCAGCCTCAATTAGGAGGATGAACATCTAAGGTTTCGGCGGACGGCGGGGGGGGGGGGGGGGGGGGGGGGGGGGGGGGGGGGGGGGGGGGGGGGGGAGGGGGGGGGGGGGGGGGGGGGGGGGAGTCATTCTTGAAGCTTTGAGACCCTAATTTTCGATTAACATTCTGGGTACATGGGTTCGAATTGTCAATAGAGATGCATCACGAGTCTTGTGAGTACATCATGTCCTGGCGTGACTAGAAGCACGACTGACAAGAAGCATGATGAATATACCAGCACATGCATGATATGCTTCTAGAACATGCATGGCTAGTGCTCAAAATAATTTTCAGCATGGAAAGCTTCTGTAGCTAGACAATAACAATTTTAATGTATACTCCTGCAGTTAAATCAGTGTCGGCCGGCTGTTTCCTGTGTGTGGCCGGCCAAATGTAACTTCCACATCTTGTCTTTCCTTGACTTGCACCTATTATTGATACACGATGCAAGCACTGAGCCTGTCACACATGCATGAGCATGTGTGACAGGCTATAAGTTAGTCATGTGACATTGCATATCATTGGTACGTGGATAGATATATAGAAATATCAACGGTCCATGCATATGCATATGATCAACAGTGCGACTATGAGAGAGCAGATCAAGTGAACAACAGTGCATTAATTTTGTGGTCACCGCTACAGAAGTGCTTATCCAGGACTTATCTTCCTAGAAGGTTTATCTTGCATCTAGAGGTCAGCACTCACGCAATCCATGTATGGATATCAATGATTCTCCTAAGGCATTTAGAGCATTTCTCGACTCCAACTACCTCCTCCCCTCTCCCCCTCGCCCCGCCGCCGGGCCATCGCCCACGATTCCTGCGAAAGTAGCCGGCGGGATCACGTCGTGCGGTCGCCACAGGCACGAGGTTACCCTCCGTCATCCCCTCCTGCATCAGCGCACTAGTAGAAAAAGGACCATTTGTCCCGGTTCGTAAGGGCCATTTGTCCCGGTTTCCGAACCGGGACTAAAGGGTCGTTACTAAAGTCCTAGGCCTTTAGTCCCGGTTCTTACACGAACCGGGACATATGGGCCTCCACGTGGCCGGTGCGGCGAGCCCAGGCAGGAGGCCCTTTGGTCCCGGTTGGTGGCACCAACCAGGACCAATAGGCATCCACGCGTCAGCTGTTCAGGGGCTAGGTTTTTTTTTTTTTTTCTGAGGGGGGGGGGGATTTGGGGGTTTTGTATGGTTAATTAAGGTGTTTCATATATTGTGTTAGGTAGCTAATTAATTAATAGAGAGAAGTGTCCTCTCTTATCTCCATGCTTGGTCGACGCTACGTACTATACGTATAGAGAGCACTCGACACGCTAGCTAGTAAGCAAAAATGAAGGAAACAGAAGATCATCATGAACATATGCATACAGAGAGAAGTGATATCGAGCACTCGTTCTCCGAGAGATTGGTCGAACAACAAGTTTTCGTATATCCATCCGACGCTACTGGCTACATATATACAATATAAGATCTCTTATAATATAATCCCTTAATTATATATGAACACATGGTCCACATAGTATTCTCCGTATTTATCGATCACGTGGTCAAGAAAGAATGCCGCCAATTCCTCTTGAATTCCTCGCATGTGATATGGTGCTAGGAGTTCATCCCGCATCCGAAACATCTAATTTGAAGAAGGGGGTCAATACATATATATGAATGAATGAAACTCAACACAAAAGATGGTAATAAAGTTAAATTCTGAATATTTTTGCTTAGGCACTTCATATTGTTTTTTAGTGTAGCCCCGCTCACAGGTCGTGTGGCGGATGGACTCGCAAACATAGTATCCACAGTAATTATTCCCGGCTTCCTGCCACAACCACTTTACAAGAAATAAAGGTCAATCAAACTGATACGCAAGCATGCTAAATGGTATTGATGAAACTAGCACTTGAATCACTAGGAGATGCGTGGAACATGCTAGTAGTACTTACTTTCGGGTGATTAAATTCCAGCTTCTTCGGCAGTCCCGGAGCTTTTGAGGTGAATTTTTTCCAAATCCTGCCAGACAAAGAAAACAATTACTTGATATCAGGAAATGAACAAAGTTGCCGATATGGTGCGATAATGATCGATTTAACTTACTTCTCGAGAATTTCAGTCATGTCCGCATACTCCTTGGGATCTTTTCGTCTCGAGTGTAAAACGGTTACTAGTCCCTACTCGAGCTTAATCTCTAGGAGAATATAGTGGAACCTGCGCACGCATGCATAACTCATCAATTACATTACTATAACCTCGACTAATAAGGGAAAACGAATATGCACAAGAAAGTAACACTCACTTGAAGTTGTAAGGAATGAGTATTATAGCTTTGTTTTGATTTAATACCAACGATCGTAGCAAGTTGGCCTCGGTATCTTTTTTCTGAAATTCAACCGAATATGCATCTATGATATTTGAGTTAATGAACCCAATATCACCGATTTGTCTTTTCTTCAATTCGGCGATCTTCAATCTGCATAATATAGTGAGGATAATTATAAATACATGCAATGAAAGAGCTGACCTATATGTGGAGACTTAATGACAGAAGTAGTACTTACAGACAGTAGCAAGTGACTGTTAATTTATCGAGGGCCCTCTGACTGAAAAACTGGAAGAACTCCTCAAATGGAACATTCAACAGATCAGTTCCAACGAAGTCATGCTCCTCTTTAACTCTCAGCATCAAAGTATTCCTCCCCCAGACTCTCTGCAGGTTTTCATGTACCAATCATGGAATCTTCGCATCATCGTTGTTAGAGACCTTTCATCTTTGACGAGAGGCTTCCCGTACTCATATCTGTGTTCTTCCACCTCCAAGAATTAATAATGTACATCGTCGCCCAGGTAATCTTCAAGATTGTTATAACCGGGCACCATCCTCGAATCGTTAGCGACGATATCGCTAGACACCTTGAGCGGGGGGAACGATTGGTTCGCTTGTTCGCCGAGCTGGGCAATTTTTTTGGCAGCTCGTCGTTCCGCTAACCTTTGATCACTGACAGTACTTCCTGACCGCTCCACTTCGATAAATGACCTTTGAATAATGTGCTCATAGTTGCCTTTCGGTGGAGACTTTGGTGGTTTCTTCAGGCCTTCCACAGTGCGCTTCGCTTTCACCGGATCTACCTTCTCCTCCGGAGGTGGATGTTTCTTTGCTTTCACCCCTTCAAAGACTCTCTTCATCTCGCACAATCTTCTCGTTTTCCTCCAGGGTCCTCTCGTATGGTAACATCTCTGGAGTCTTCAGAGAAGGACCGAATCTGTATTGCCTCCCGCCTCTGGATGTACTGCTAAACGCCGGAGCAGACGGGGCGGCTGCGGCTGTCTTCTTTCCTTGCTTACGAGGAGGAGGACTATGACGCGCCGGAGCAGCCGGAGCGGCGGCGGGTCTCTTCCTCCCTTGCTGACGAGGCGGAGAAGGAGTAGGCTGGCTGCCCGGGCGCGCCGGCACAGGCGGAGAAGGAGACGGAGTGCTGCCACGCGCCGGAGAAGGAGGCTGAGTGCCTAGATCACTCGCCGGAGGAGAGGCGGAGTACCCTGACTCGCCGGAGGAGGAGGAGGAGCAGGCGGAGGCATCCAGTTTGGAAGGTTGATGAGCTCCTTCCTCCATAGGCATGGAGTCTTCAGAGAAGAACCCAGCCGATTCTCCCCTTCACCGGTAGGGTGGTCAAGCTCGAGGTCCTCAAATCTGTCCGTTATTTCATCCACCATCACCCTAGCATATCCTTCTGGAATCGGCCGGCAGTGAAAAGTTGCACCAGGTTCAGAAGGTGCAACAGAGCCAACAGTCGCCTTGACTTTCAAATTCTTATATTGCGTCATAAGGTGGCAATTTTGAGACTCCGTGATTAAGTCCACGGGGTAGCTAGCAGGAGCCGTGAAGACAGGCTCCAGCTGCTGCAGCTCGGTGGAAGCCATGCTGCTTCTCCACTGAGATGGCGGGGTAGCTTCAGGGGAAGCTTCGGCGGGTCGCTTGTTGCGATCTACTGCTCGTTGCTCTATGTAGCGACCTGACCCGAATGGATCACGTCTACTGTGCTACGGTGTCATCCCTGGATCAGTAATGCTGACACCACACAGTACATCGAGGTTTTATAGCAGAGTTGCAATCACACACTTATTACATCGATGGCTCGAAAAGAACTTATTACAATGAATATGGCTTAAAGGCCATATAATATCGATAACAGCGGAAGACTCAGAAGATAAATGGGTCCATCAACTCCAGCGGCATCACTGAGTATAGGGCCACGACCTAAACGCACCTCAATCATCGTCTGAAAAGTCTGCAACATTAATGTTGCAGCCCAAAAATGGGTCAGCACATGGAATATGCAGGCAATGTAACACATAGAGAGTAATGGAATGAAACAGCTATACTACATGCATATATGGCTGGTGGAAAGCTCTATGGTTACAGTTTTGCGTAAAGCCAATTTTTCCCTACTGCAAAGGAATAAATTTATTTAACTATCATGGTGGTTGTGAAACATTGAGAATGGTTGACAGCATTCTCAATCCCAATTAAAAATAATTAAAACCCACAACATTAATTAGAAGTAACATGTTGAGATTCACAATGATATTCAAGTACTAGATACTCAAGTTGTCCATAACCGGGGACATGGCTAATCATGATTAGTTTGTACACTCTGTAGAGGTTTGCGCACTTTTCCCCACAAGACTCGATCGCCTCCGTTTGGTTTCTCGCACTACAAGGTGTTTGAGAAGATGGATGACCGAGACACAGTCTTTCAGAAGCGCTAGCACCTTACATGTGGGGTAGACCGTACCACCTACAACCCCTACATCTGCTAGTCCACCCCGTAAGAGTTCGCACAACTTAGTCAACTATGCCAGAGCCCATAATGGCTTGTGGCTGCACACGGAAGTTTCTAGCATGAAAGATCTTGTGATCCCTTTGAGCCTGGGTGGCGGTCCGAAAAAAAACAGGCAAGTCCTGATAGACATCAGGTGCCTCAATCCACCCAGATGTGTGTTTAAGTTGCCACCTTAGATAAACCATTAAAATTATCAACTCACATCTGTCATGGATATCACTCACCCAATCCACGTCTACTAGCATAGCATGGCATAATAAGCAAACGTAGAAGTAACTCCCAAAGGTTTGATAATAACAGGTAATAGGTACTACCTCATCTACTTCCCATCCCACAGTTTAATTAGATCCTAATCATGCAATGTGTGAGGATTGATCTAATGCAATAAAACATGGGTTGTAGAAAAGGTATGATCAAAGTGTTACTTGCCTTGCTGATGATCCGCGAGTCCTAGGGTTTCGAAGTAACAAGCGGCGCAATCCGGGTAATCTATCGCAGACAAACAACAAGCATACAATAAGTACTCATCTAATGCACAGGTAAAACTCGAACAAGAGAACGAACCAGAAAGTTCAACTTAAGAACTCCGGTTGAGAAGAAAGAAAGAACCGAACTTAGAAACAAACGGCGAAAGAAAACAACTCGGTTCTAGCAAGTTGAAACTAGGTCAAATTTTACCGGGGCAAAAACTTGTTTAAGTTGATTAGACAGAACGGCGGTTTCGAAACGAAACTCCAGGCGCTTGAATCACCTGATTCCGATAAACGAGCGAAAAGAAAGACTAGAAAGAAGATCGGATCTGAAATCACGATCGCGGAATAAATCCGACGAGAAGAAAAAGAAGAACGGTTATACGAACGGGCGTTCGTTAACCTAGAAGAATCCGGTGATCACGTTCGTTAGGACGAACGGTCCGGCGAACGGTCCAAAGGCAACTAAATCGGAGAAGAAAACGAATCCGATCTAGGGTTTCGGAGAAGATAACCGATCGAAAAACCGATCTAGAAAACCGGAACGGTTTGGCGAAGTACCGGAAAGAAAAACGAATCGGAAAAGAAGAATCGGAACGATTAGAAGAAAACGATCCGATGAAAAGAATAGGTGTAGCGCGGGGCTACCTCCGGCGAGGGGCTCCGGCGGCGGCGGCAAGGTGCGGCGGCGGCGCGGCGTGGGGTGTGGTGGAGCTCTAGGCTTTGGGTTTGATGATTTAGAGGGGGGGTGCTTGGGTATTTATATTGGGGAGAGGAGGGGTTTACTTGGGGTAGAGGGCAAGGAATTAGACTATGAATAGGAATCCTAGATGAAAAAGAAAAACAGAAAGAGGAAAAAGCTAGCCTAGAGTCCATCTAGGACTCGGCTAAAGAAGCAAGAGGCGAGGCGGAGGCCTCCTGCGCCAGCGCTAGGCGCGCGCGGCTCCCTGGGGCGGTGGCCTTTGGCCCGGCTGGGCCTTGGCCTGGCCGGCCTTGGTAAGTTTTTTTTTATATAAACGGTTCAGCGCGCAGAGAAAAAAAACAAAAAGAGATCTAAACGAACTCCGAAAAATCTAAAGTAAATTTTCCCCGACTCCTAAAAATGAGCCGAACAAAATGAACTTTTCTCCGGACCTAAAATGCAATTTTTGAAAACGCGCATTTTTCCCTATCCAAATAAAATGCAAATAAAACTCCGGCAAACAAAAATTGACCTATTTATTAAATCTTCATTTTCCTAAATTTTGGGAAAGTCATATTATTCCCTCTCTCATATTTTGACACCGGAAAATTTATTGAAGATAAAACAAATAAATCAAACGATCCTCTTTTCAAAATTTGAGAAACTCTCAAATATGAAAATAACGAAATCTCCAACTCTCTCCGAAGGTCCTTGAGTTGCGTGAAATTTCTAGGATCGGCCAAGATGCAAGAAAATATGTTATGCATGATGATCTAGTGTATAACATTCCAAATTGAAAATTTGGGATGTTACACTCTATCGCATATCGGAGACATAAGACACCTCAGGGTCTTCATTCTTAGGCTTTAACCATTGGTGGATACCAATCGGGATCTTGTCCCTAACAAGAACCCCGCACTGAGCAGCAAATACTTCCTTTGTCCGGATAGGTTCAATCGGCATGCCATCGCGCGCGATTGCTGCGATCTCAAACCTTTCATCCGAGCGCAACTTTTTCTTCGGGCCTCGTCTCTTTACCGAAGTTGTGCTTGATAACCCACAAGTATAGGGGATCGCAACGGTTTTCGAGGGTAAAGTATTCAACCCAAATTTATTGATTCGACACAAGGGAGCCAAAGAATACTCTCAAGTATTAGTAGCTGATTTGTCAATTCAACCACACCTGGAAACTTAGTATCTGCAGCAAAGTGTTTAGTAGCAAAGTAATATGATAGTAGTGGTAACAATAGCAAAAGGTAATAGTAGTAAAAGTAATGTTTTTGGTATTTTGTAGTGATGATAGCAATAGCAACGGAAAAGTAAATAAGCGAAGAACAATATATGGAAAACACGTAGGCAATGGATCAGTGATGGAGAATTATGCCGGATGCGGTTCATCATGTAACAGTCATAACCTAGGGTGACATAGAACTAGCTCCAATTCATCAATGTAATGTAGGTGTGTATTCTGAATATAGTCATACGTGCTTATGGAAAAGAACTTGCATGACATCTTTTGTCCTACCCTCCCGTGGCAGCGGGGTCCTTACGGAAACTAAGGGATATTAAGGCCTCCTTTTAATAGAGTACCGGAACAAAGCATTAACACATAGTGAATAAATGAACTCCTCAAACTACGTCCATCACCGGTAAGTATCCCGATTATTGTCACTTCGGGGTTAACGGATCATAACACATAATAGGTGACTATAGACTTGCAAGATAGGATCAAGAACTCTCATATATTGATGAAAACATAATAGGTTCAGAACTGAAATCATGGCACTCGGGGCCTAGTGACAAGCATTAAGCATAGCAAAGTCATAGCAACATCAATCTCAGAACATAGTGGATACTAGGGATCAAACCCTAACAAAACTAACTCGATTACATGATAGATCCCATCCAACCCATCACCGTCCAGCAAGTCTACGATGGAATTACTCACGCACGGCGGTGAGCATCACGAAATTGGTGATGGAGGATGGTTGATGATGATGATGGCGACGGATTCCCCTCTCCGGAGCCCCGAACGGACTCCAGATCAGCCCTCCCGAGAGGTTTTAGGGCTTGGCGGCGGCTCCGTATCGTAAAACACGATGAATTCTTCTCTTTGATTTTTTTCTCCCCGAAACAAAATATATAGAGTTGAAGTTGGAGTCCCAGGAGCTCCAGGGGGCCCACGAGGTAGGGGGCGCGCCCTAGGGGGGCAGGCGCGCCCCCCACCCTCGTGGACAGGTGGTGGGCCCCCTGGCCTTCATCTTTTGCAAGTATTTTTTATATTTTTCAAAAAGTTTCTCCGTGAAGTTTCAGGTCATTCCGAGAACTTTTGTTTCTACACATAAATAACACCATGGTAATTCTGCTGAAAACAGCGTCAGTTCGGGTTAGTTCCATTCAAATCATGCAAGTTAGAGTCCAAAACAAGGGAAAAAGTGTTTGGAAAAGTAGATACAACGGAGACGTATCAACTCC